>NW_028187999.1:0-90000 GCF_964204655.1 Triturus cristatus | reverse complement strand
GAGATAACCACCTCCCCTTATGACATGCTTCAGAAACGAAAAAAATGGTCCGCTTTCAAATGTTGCCTCTTTGAACTACAATTCACATTTGTACGTGGAAAATCACTTTTAAAGATAAAATGAGATGTTTAAAGTGATTTTCATGCTTCCAGGGGCCTTAAACACGAGATTTGAGGAATGGTTAAAAGTGAATGAAAATGGCCAATTTACTCACTCTGCGGCCTTAAAAAGTGTTTCTCCTCCACGGGAAGTGAATAAAATAACATTTGGAGGCCTTTATTGTTCAATCAAAAACGTCCGATTTTTGATGAAAGAGATAACCACCCCCCCTTACGACATGCTTCAGAAACGTAAAAAATGGTCCGTTTTCAAATGTTGCCTCTTTGAACTACAATTCACATTTGTACGTGGAAAATCACTTTTAAAGATAAAATGAGATGTTTAAAGTGATTTTCATGCTTCCAGGGGCCTTAAACACAAGATTTGAGGAATGGGTAAAAGTGAATGAATATGGCCAATTTACTCACTCTGCGGCCTTAAAAAGTGTTTCTCCTCCACGGGAAGTGAACTAAATAACATTTGTAGGCCTTTATTGTTCAAGCGAAAACACCCGATTTTTGACGAAAGAGATAACCACCCCCCCTTACGACATGCTTCAGAAACGTAAAAAATGGTCCGTTTTCAAATGTTGCCTCTTTTAACTACAATTCACATTTGTACGTGGAAAATCACTTTTAAAGATAAAATGAGATGTTTAAAGTGATTTTCAAGCTTCCAGGGGCCCTAAACACAAGATTTGAGGAATGGGTAAATGTGAATGAAAATGGCCAATTTATTCACTCTGAGGCCTTAAAAAGTTTTTCTCCACCCCAGAAAGTGAATTAAATAACATTTGTAGGCCTTTATTGTTCAATCAAAAACGTCCAATTTTTGATGAAAGAGATAACCACCCCCCCTTACGACATGCTTCAGAAACTAAAAAAATTGTCTGTTTTCAAATGTTGCCTCTTTGAACTACAATTCACATTTGTACGTGGAAAATCACTTTCAAAGATAAAATGAGATGTTTAAAGTGATTTTCATGCTTCCAGGGGCCTTAAATACAAGATTTGAGGAATGGGTAAAAGTGAATGAAAATGGCCAATTTACTCACTCTGCGGCCTTAAAAAAGTGTTTCTCCTCCACGGGAAGTGAATTAAATAACATTTGGAGGCCTTTATTGTTCAATCAAAAACGCCTGTTTTTTGGTGAAAGAGATAACCACCCCCCCTTACGACATGCTGCGTAAACGAAAAAAATGGTCCATTTTCAAATGTTGCCTCTTTGAACTACAATTCACATTTGTACGTGGAAAATCACTTTTAAAGATAAAATGAGATGTTTAAAGTGATTTTCATGCTTCCAGGGGCCTTAAACACGAGATTTGAGGAATGGGTAAAAGTGAATGAAAATGGCCAATTTACTCACTCTGCGGCCTTAAAAAGTGTTCCTCCTCCACGGGAAGTGAATAAAATAACATTTGGAGGCCTTTATTGTTCAATCAAAAACGCCTTTTTTTTGGTGAAAATGATAACCACCCCCCCTTACGACATGCTTCAGAAACGAAAAAAATGGTCCATTTTCAAATGTTGCGTCTTTAAACGACAATTCACATTTGTACGTGGATAATCACTTTTAGAGATAAAATTAGATGTTTAAAGTGATTTTCAAGCTTCCAGGGGCCCTAAACACAAGATTTGAGGAATGGGTAAATGTGAATGGAAATGGCCAATTTATTCACTCTGAGGCCTTAAAAAGTTTTTCTCCACCCCAGAAAGTGAATTAAATAACATTTGTAGGCCTTTATTGTTCAATTAAAAACGTCCGATTTTTGATGAAAGAGATAACCACCCCCCCTTACGACATGCTTCAGAAACTTAAAAAATGGTCTGTTTTCAAATGTTGCCTCTTTGAACTACAGATCACATTTGTACGTGGAAAATCACTTTTAAAGATAAAATGAGACGTTTAAAGTGATTTTCATGCTTCCAGGGGCCTTAAACACAAGATTTGAGAAATGGGTAAAAGTGAATGAAAATGGCCAATTTACTCACTCTGCGGCCTTAAAAAGTGTTTCTCCTCCACGGGAAGTGAATTAAATAACATTTGGAGGCCTTTATTGTTCAATCAAAAACGCCTGTTTTTTGGTGAAAGAGATAACCACCCCCCCCTTACGACATGCTTCAGAAACGAAAAAAATGGTCCATTTTCAAATGTTGCCTCTTTGAACTACAATTCACATTTGTACGTGGAAAATCACTTTTAAAGATAAAATGAGATGTTTAAAGTGATTTTCATGCTTCCAGGGGCCTTAAACACGAGATTAGAGGAATGGGTAAAAGTGAATGAAAATGGCCAATTTACTCACTCTGCGGCCTTAAAAAGTGTTTCTCCTCCACGGGAAGTGAATAAAATAACATTTGGAGGCCTTTATTGTTCAATAAAAAACGCCTTTTTTTTGGTGAAAGAGATAACCACCCCCCCTTACGACATGCTTCAGAAACGAAAAAAATGGTCCATTTTCAAATGTTGCGTCTTTAAACGACAATTCACATTTGTACGTGGATAATCACTTTTAGAGATAAAATTAGATGTTTAAAGTGATTTTCAAGCTTCCAGGGGCCCTAAACACAAGATTTGAGGAATGGGTAATTGTGAATGGAAATGGCCAATTTATTCACTCTGAGGCCTTAAAAAGTTTTTCTCCACCCCAGAAAGTGAATTAAATAACATTTGTAGGCCTTTATTGTTCAATTAAAAATGTCCGATTTTTGATGAAAGAGATAACCACCCCCCCTTACGACTAGGGGTGGGCGGAATTTGCGGAAGCGACTTCCGAAAATTATCGCGAAAATGTTAAAAATCTCCGCAAACAAGCAGAAATATCGCGAAGATGCGGAAGTTTTTTTCCGGCATGTTCGCGAGATTTTCTGCATGGTTGCGGGTCGCCAACTTACCCATGTGGTTGCTTGCGGGCGCGGCCATCTTGTTTTCAGTTGTCTCGCGGTGCATGATCGCGAGAAAAAAGACGTGATCGCGCGACGCATGACGTCACTGCGGACGCGAACTGTCGCGAGACAGCGCAAATGGCTAAAACAATACAACATCTCATGGAGAACGCGACCGGATCGGGAAAACTTGTCAGCGAACGCGGGGATTCAGGTAAGGCGATCGCGCGCGCGAGAGAATGTATTATTTTACAGCGCGAGCAAGAACCAAAATATCGCAAAGCTGCGGATTGCGGAAATTTTGACATTTCCGCGCTCTCCGCGGAACGCGGAAATGCCAAAATATCGCAAATTCCACGAACGGAACGAAAATTTTGCCCAGGCCTACTTACGACATGCTTCAGAAACTAAAAAAATGGTCTGTTTTCAAATGTTGCCTCTTTGAACTACAATTCACATTTGTACGTGGAAAATCACTTTTAAAGATAAAATGAGATTTTTTAAGTGATTTTCATGCTTCCAGGGGCCTTAAACACAAGATTTGAGGAATGGGTAAAAGTGAATGAATATGGCCAATTTACTCACTCTGCGGCCTTAAAAAGTGTTTCTCCTCAACGGGAAGTGAACTAAATAACATTTGTAGGCTTTTATTGTTCAAGCGAAAACGCCCGATTTTTGACGAAAGAGATAACCACCCCCCCTTACGACATGCTTCAGAAACTAAAAAAATGGTCTGTTTTCAAATGTTGCCTCTTTGAACTACAATTCACATTTGTACGTGGAAAATCACTTTTAAAGATAAAATGAGATGTTTAAAGTGATTTTCATGCTTCCAGGGGCCTTAAACACAAGATTTGAGAAATGGGTAAAAGTGAATGAAAATTGCCAATTTACTCACTCTGTGGCCTTTAAAAGTGTTTCTCCTCCACGGGAAGTGAATTAAAGAACATTTGGAGGCCTTTATTGTTCAATCAAAAACGCCTGTTTTTTGGTGAAAGAGATAACCACCTCCCCTTATGACATGCTTCAGAAACGAAAAAAATGGTCCGCTTTCAAATGTTGCCTCTTTGAACTACAATTCACATTTGTACGTGGAAAATCACTTTTAAAGATAAAATGAGATGTTTAAAGTGATTTTCATGCTTCCAGGGGCCTTAAACACGAGATTTGAGGAATGGTTAAAAGTGAATGAAAATGGCCAATTTACTCACTCTGCGGCCTTAAAAAGTGTTTCTCCTCCACGGGAAGTGAATAAAATAACATTTGGAGGCCTTTATTGTTCAATCAAAAACGTCCGATTTTTGATGAAAGAGATAACCACCCCCCCTTACGACATGCTTCAGAAACGTAAAAAATGGTCCGTTTTCAAATGTTGCCTCTTTGAACTACAACTCACATTTGTACGTGGAAAATCACTTTTAAAGATAAAATGAGATGTTTAAAGTGATTTTCATGCTTCCAGGGGCCTTAAACACAAGATTTGAGGAATGGGTAAAAGTGAATGAAAATGGCCAATTTACTCACTCTGCGGCCTTAAAAAAGTGTTTCTCCTCCACGGGAAGTGAATTAAATAACATTTGGAGGCCTTTATTGTTCAATCAAAAACGCCTGTTTTTTGGTGAAAGAGATAACCACCCCCTCTTACGACATGCTTCGGAAACGAAAAAAATGGTCCATTTTCAAATGTTGCCTCTTTGAACTACAATTCACATTTGTACGTGGAAAATCACTTTTAAAGATAAAATGAGATGTTTAAAGTGATTTTCATGCTTCCAGGGGCCTTAAACACGAGATTTGAGGAATGGGTAAAAGTGAATGAAAATGGCCAATTTACTCACTCTGCGGCCTTAAAAAGTGTTTCTCCTCCACAGAAAGTGAATAAAATAACATTTGGAGGCCTTTATTGTTCAATAAAAAACGCCTTTTTTTTGGTGAAAGAGATAACCACCCCCCCTTACGACATGCTTCAGAAACGAAAAAAATGGTCCATTTTCCAATGTTGCGTCTTTAAACGACAATTCACATTTGTACGTGGATAATCACTTTTAGAGATAAAATTAGATGTTTAAAGTGATTTTCAAGCTTCCAGGGGCCCTAAACACAAGCCTTAAGGAATGGGTAAATGTGAATGAAAATGGCCAATTTATTCACTCTGAGGCCTTAAAAAGTTTTTCTCCACCCCAGAAAGTGAATTAAATAACATTTGTAGGCCTTTATTGTTCAATCAAAAACGTCCGATTTTTGATGAAAGAGATAACCACCCCCCCTTACGACATGCTTCAGAAACTAAAAAAATGGTCTGTTTTCAAATGTTGCCTCTTTGAACTACAATTCACATTTGTACGTGGAAAATCACTTTTAAAGATAAAATGAGATGTTTAAAGTGATTTTCATGCTTCCAGGGGCCTTAAACACAAGATTTGAGAAATGGGTAAAAGTGAATGAAAATGGCCAATTTACTCACTCTGCGGCCTTAAAAAGTGTTTCTCCTCCACGGGAAGTGAATTAAATAACATTTGGAGGCCTTTATTGTTCAATCAAAAACGCCTGTTTTTTGGTGAAAGAGATAACCACCCCCCCTTACGACATGCTTCAGAAACGAAAAAAATGGTCCATTTTCAAATGTTGCGTCTTTAAACGACAATTCACATTTGTACGTGGATAATCACTTTTAGAGATAAAATTAGATGTTTAAAGTGATTTTCAAGCTTCCAGGGGCCCTAAACACAAGATTTGAGGAATGGGTAATTGTGAATGGAAATGGCCAATTTATTCACTCTGAGGCCTTAAAAAGTTTTTCTCCACCCCAGAAAGTGAATTAAATAACATTTGTAGGCCTTTATTGTTCAATTAAAAACGTCCGATTTTTGATGAAAGAGATAACCACCCCCCCTTACGACATGCTTCAGAAACTAAAAAAATGGTCTGTTTTCAAATGTTGCCTCTTTGAACTACAATTCACATTTGTACGTGGAAAATCACTTTTAAAGATAAAATGAGATGTTTAAAGTGATTTTCATGCTTCCAGGGGCCTTAAACACAAGATTTGAGAAATGGGTAAAAGTGAATGAAAATTGCCAATTTACTCACTCTGTGGCCTTTAAAAGTGTTTCTCCTCCACGGGAAGTGAATTAAAGAACATTTGGAGGCCTTTATTGTTCAATCAAAAACGCCTGTTTTTTGGTGAAAGAGATAACCACCCCCCCTTATGACATGCTTCAGAAACGAAAAAAATGGTCTGCTTTCAAATGTTGCCTCTCTGAACTACAATTCACATTTGTACGTGGAAAATCACTTTTAAAGATAAAATGAGACGTTTAAAGTGATTTTCATGCTTCCAGGGGCCTTAACACGAGATTTGAGGAATGGGTAAAAGTGAATGAAAATGGCCAATGTACTCACTCTGCGGCCTTAAAAAGTGTTTCTCCTCCACGGGAAGTGAATAAAATAACATTTGGAGGCCTTTATTGTTCAATCAAAAACGTCCGATTTTTGATGAAAGAGATAACCACCCCCCCTTATAACATGCTTCAGAAACTGAAAAAATTGTCTGTTTTCAAATGTTGCCTCTTTGAACTACAATTCACATTTGTACGTGGAAAATCACTTTTAAAGATAAAATGAGATGTTTAAAGTGATTTTCATGCTTCCAGGGGCCTTAAACACAAGATTTGAGGAATGGGTAAAAGTGAATGAATATGGCCAATTTACTCACTCTGCGGCCTTAAAAAGTGTTTCTCCTCCACGGGAAGTGAACTAAATAACATTTGTAGGCCTTTATTGTTCAAGCAAAAACACCCGATTTTTGACGAAAGAGATAACCAACCCCCCTTACGACATGCTTCAGAAACGTAAAAAATGGTCCGTTTTCAAATGTTGCCTCTTTGAACTACAATTCACATTTGTACGTGGAAAATCACTATTAAAGATAAAATGAGAGGTTTAAAGTGATTTTCATGCTTCCAGGGGCCTTAAACACAAGATTTGAGGAATGGGTAAAAGTGAATGAATATGGCCAATTTACTCACTCTGCGGCCTTAAAAAGTGTTTCTCCTCCACGGGAAGTGAACTAAATAACATTTGTAGGCCTTTATTGTTCAAGCGAAAACACCCGATTTTTGACGAAAGAGATAACCACCCCCCTTACGACATGCTTCAGAAACGTAAAAAATGGTCCGTTTTCAAATGTTGCCTCTTTTAACTACAATTCACATTTGTACGTGGAAAATCACTTTTAAAGATAAAATGAGATGTTTAAAGTGATTTTCAAGCTTCCAGGGGCCCTAAACACAAGATTTGAGGAATGGGTAAATGTGAATGAAAATGGCCAATTTATTCACTCTGAGGCCTTAAAAAGTTTTTCTCCACCCCAGAAAGTGAATTAAATAACATTTGTAGGCCTTTATTGTTCAATCAAAAACGTCCAATTTTTGATGAAAGAGATAACCACCCCCCCTTACGACATACTTCAGAAACTAAAAAAATGGTCTGTTTTCAAATGTTGCCTCTTTGAACTACAATTCACATTTGTACGTGGAAAATCACTTTTAAAGATAAAATGAGATGTTGAAAGTGATTTTCATGCTTCCAGGGGCCTTAAACACAAGATTTGAGGAATGGGTAAAAGTGAATGAAAATGGCCAATTTACTCACTCTGCGGCCTTAAAAAAGTGTTTCTCCTCCACGGGAAGTGAATTAAATAACATTTGGAGGCCTTTATTGTTCAATCAAAACGCCTGTTTTTTGGTGAAAGAGATAACCACCCCCCCTTACGACATGCTTCGGAAACGAAAAAAATGGTCCATTTTCAAATGTTGCCTCTTTGAACTACAATTCACATTTGTACGTGGAAAATCACTTTTAAAGATAAAATGAGATGTTTAAAGTGATTTTCATGCTTCCAGGGCCTTAAACACGAGATTTGAGGAATGGGTAAAAGTGAATGAAAATGGCCAATTTACTCACTCTGCGGCCTTAAAAAGTGTTTCTCCTCCACGGGAAGTGAATAAAATAACATTTGGAGGCCTTTATTGTTCAATAAAAAACGCCTTTTTTTTGGTGAAAGAGATAACCACCCCCCCTTACGACATGCTTCAGAAACGAAAAAAATGGTCCATTTTCCAATGTTGCGTCTTTAAACGACAATTCACATTTGTACGTGGATAATCACTTTTAGAGATAAAATTAGATGTTTAAAGTGATTTTCAAGCTTCCAGGGGCCCTAAACACAAGCCTTAAGGAATGGGTAAATGTGAATGAAAATGGCCAAAATGTATTCACTCTGAGGCCTTAAAAAAAATTTCTCCACCCCAGAAAGTGAATTAAATAACATTTGTAGGCCTTTATTGTTCAATCAAAAACGTCCGATTTTTGATGAAAGAGATAACCACCCCCCCTTACGACATGCTTCAGAAACTAAAAAAATGGTCTGTTTTCAAATGTTGCCTCTTTGAACTACAATTCACATTTGTACATGGAAAATCACTTTTAAAGATAAAATGAGATGTTTAAAGTGATTTTCATGCTTTCAGGGGCCTTAAACACAAGATTTGAGGAATGGGTAAAAGTGAATGAATATGGCCAATTTACTCACTCTGCGGCCTTAAAAAGTGTTTCTCCTCCACGGGAAGTGAACTAAATAACATTTGTAGGCCTTTATTGTTCAAGCAAAAAGGCCCGATTTTTGACGAAAGAGATAACCACCCCCCCTTACGACATGCTTCAGAAACGTAAAAAATGGTCCGTTTTCAAATGTTGCCTCTTTGAACTACAATTCACATTTGTACTTGGAAAATCACTTTTAAAGATAAAATGAGATGTTTAAAGTGATTTTCATGCTTCCAGGGTCCTTAAACACGAGATTTGAGGAATGGGTAAAAGTGAATGAAAATGGCCAATTTACTCAGTCTGCGGCCTTAAAAAGTGTTTCTCCTCCACGGGAAGTGAACTAAATAACATTTGTAGGCCTTTATTGTTCAAGCGAAAACGCCCGATTTTTGACGAAAGAGATAACCACCCCCCCTTACGACAAGCTTCAGAAACGTAAAAAATGGTCCGTTTTCAAATGTTGCCTCTTTGAACTACAATTCACATTTGTACGTGGAAAATCACTTTTAAAGATAAAATGATATGTTTAAAGTGATTTTCATGCTTCCAGGGGCCTTAAACACAAGATTTGAGGAATGGGTAAAAGTGAATGAATATGGCCAATTTACTCATTCTGAGTCCTTAAAAAGTGTTTCTCCTCCACGGGAAGTGAATTAAATAACATTTGTAGGCCTTTATTTTTCAAGCGAAAACACAATTTTTTTGACGAAAGAGATAACCACCCCCCCTTACGACATGCTTCAGAAACGTAAAAAATGGTCCGTTTTCAAATGTTGCCTCTTTGAACTACAATTCACATTTGTACGTGGAAAATCACTTTTAAAGATAAAATGAGAAAAATGAGATGTTTAAAGTGATTTTCATGCTTCCAGGGGCCTTAAGCACGAGATTTGAGGAATGGGTAAAAGTGAATGAAAATGGCCAATTTACTCACTCTGCGGCCTTAAAAAGTGTTTCTCCTCCACGGGAAGTGAAAAAAATAACATTTGGAGGCCTTTATTGTTCAATCAAAAACGTCCGATTTTTGATGCAAGAGATAACCACCCCCACTTACGACATGCTTCAGAAACTAAAAAAATGGTATGTTTTCAAATGTTGCCTCTTTGAACTACAATTCACATTTGAACGTGGAAAATCACTTTTAAAGATGAAATGAGATGTTTAAAGTGATTTTCATGCTTCCAGGGGCCTTAAACACAAGATTTGAGGAATGGGTAAAAGTGAATGAATATGGCCAATTTACTCACTCTGCGGCCTTAAAAAGTGTTTCTCCTCCACGGGAAGTGAATAAAATAACATTTGGAGGCGTTTATTGTTCAATCAAAAACGTCCGATTTTTGATGAAAGAGATAACCAACCCCCCTTACGACATGCTTCAGAAACGTAAAAAATGGTCCGTTTTCAAATGTTGCCTCTTTGAACTACAATTCACATTTGTACGTGGAAAATCACTATTAAAGATAAAATGAGAGGTTTAAAGTGAGTTTCATGCTTCCAGGGGCCTTAAACACAAGATTTGAGGAATGGGTAAAAGTGAATGAATATGGCCAATTTACTCAGTCTGCGGCCTTAAAAAGTGTTTCTCCTCCACGGGAAGTGAACTAAATAACATTTGTAGGCCTTTATTGTTCAAGCGAAAACGCCCGATTTTTGACGAAAGAGATAACCACCCCCCCTTACGACAAGCTTCAGAAACGTAAAAAATGGTCCGTTTTCAAATGTTGCCTCTTTGAACTACAATTCACATTTGTACATGGAAAATCACTTTTAAAGATAAAATGAGATGTTTAAAGTGATTTTCATGCTTCCAGGGGCCTTAAACACAAGATTTGAGGAATGGGTAAAAGTGAATGAATATGGCCAATTTACTCACTCTGCGGCCTTAAAAAGTGTTTCTCCTCCACGGGAAGTGAACTAAATAACATTTGTAGGCCTTTATTGTTCAAGCGAAAACACCCGATTTTTGACGAAAGAGATAACCACCCCCCCTTACGACATGCTTCAGAAACGTAAAAAATGGTCCGTTTTCAAATGTTGCCTCTTTTAACTACAATTCACATTTGTACGTGGAAAATCACTTTTAAAGATAAAATGAGATGTTTAAAGTGATTTTCAAGCTTCCAGGGGCCCTAAACACAAGATTTGAGGAATGGGTAAATGTGAATGAAAATGGCCAATTTATTCACTCTGAGGCCTTAAAAAGTTTTTCTCCACCCCAGAAAGTGAATCAAATAACATTTGTAGGCCTTTATTGTTCAATCAAAAACGTCCAATTTTTGATGAAAGAGATAACCACCCCCCCTTACGACATGCTTCAGAAACTAAAAAAATTGTCTGTTTTCAAATGTTGCCTCTTTGAACTACAATTCACATTTGTACGTGGAAAATCACTTTCAAAGATAAAATGAGATGTTTAAAGTGATTTTCATGCTTCCAGGGGCCTTAAATACAAGATTTGAGGAATGGGTAAAAGTGAATGAAAATGGCCAATTTACTCACTCTGCGGCCTTAAAAAAGTGTTTCTCCTCCACGGCAAGTGAATTAAATAACATTTGGAGGCCTTTATTGTTCAATCAAAAACGCCTGTTTTTTGGTGAAAGAGATAACCACCCCCCCTTACGACATGCTGCGTAAACGAAAAAAATGGTCCATTTTCAAATGTTGCCTCTTTGAACTACAATTCACATTTGTACGTGGAAAATCACTTTTAAAGATAAAATGAGATGTTTAAAGTGATTTTCATGCTTCCAGGGGCCTTAAACACGAGATTTGAGGAATGGGTAAAAGTGAATGAAAATGGCCAATTTACTCACTCTGCGGCCTTAAAAAGTGTTCCTCCTCCACGGGAAGTGAATAAAATAACATTTGGAGGCCTTTATTGTTCAATCAAAAACGCCTTTTTTTTGGTGAAAATGATAACCACCCCCCCTTACGACATGCTTCAGAAACGAAAAAAATGGTCCATTTTCAAATGTTGCGTCTTTAAACGACAATTCACATTTGTACGTGGATAATCACTTTTAGAGATAAAATTAGATGTTTAAAGTGATTTTCAAGCTTCCAGGGGCCCTAAACACAAGATTTGAGGAATGGGTAAATGTGAATGGAAATGGCCAATTTATTCACTCTGAGGCCTTAAAAAGTTTTTCTCCAAACCAGAAAGTGAATTAAATAACATTTGTAGGCCTTTATTGTTCAATTAAAAACGTCCGATTTTTGATGAAAGAGATAACCACCCCCCCTTACGACATGCTTCAGAAACTTAAAAAATGGTCTGTTTTCAAATGTTGCCTCTTTGAACTACAGATCACATTTGTACGTGGAAAATCACTTTTAAAGATAAAATGAGATGTTTAAAGTGATTTTCATGCTTCCAGGGGCCTTAAACACAAGATTTGAGAAATGGGTAAAAGTGAATGAAAATGGCCAATTTACTCACTCTGCGGCCTTAAAAAGTGTTTCTCCTCCACGGGAAGTGAATTAAATAACATTTGGAGGCCTTTATTGTTCAATCAAAAACGCCTGTTTTTTGGTGAAAGAGATAACCACCCCCCCCTTACGACATGCTTCAGAAACGAAAAAAATGGTCCATTTTCAAATGTTGCCTCTTTGAACTACAATTCACATTTGTACGTGGAAAATCACTTTTAAAGATAAAATGAGATGTTTAAAGTGATTTTCATGCTTCCAGGGGCCTTAAACACGAGATTAGAGGAATGGGTAAAAGTGAATGAAAATGGCCAATTTACTCACTCTGCGGCCTTAAAAAGTGTTTCTCCTCCACGGGAAGTGAATAAAATAACATTTGGAGGCCTTTATTGTTCAATAAAAAACGCCTTTTTTTTGGTGAAAGAGATAACCACCCCCCCTTACGACATGCTTCAGAAACGAAAAAAATGGTCCATTTTCAAATGTTGCGTCTTTAAACGACAATTCACATTTGTACGTGGATAATCACTTTTAGAGATAAAATTAGATGTTTAAAGTGATTTTCAAGCTTCCAGGGGCCCTAAACACAAGATTTGAGGAATGGGTAATTGTGAATGGAAATGGCCAATTTATTCACTCTGAGGCCTTAAAAAGTTTTTCTCCACCCCAGAAAGTGAATTAAATAACATTTGTAGGCCTTTATTGTTCAATTAAAAACGTCCGATTTTTGATGAAAGAGATAACCACCCCCCCGTACGACTAGGGGTGGGCGGAATTTGCGGAAGCGACTTCCGAAAATTATCGCGAAAATGTTAAAAATCTCCGCAAACAAGCAGAAATATCGCGAAGATGCGGAAGTTTTTTTCCGGCATGTTCGCGAGATTTTCTGCATGGTTGCGGGTCGCCAACTTACCCATGTGGTTGCTTGCGGGCGCGGCCATCTTGTTTTCAGTTGTCTCGCGGTGCATGATCGCGAGAAAAAAGACGTGATCGCGCGACGCATGACGTCACTGCGGACGCGAACTGTCGCGAGACAGCGCAAATGGCTAAAACAATACAACATCTCATGGAGAACGCGACCGGATCGGGAAAACTTGTCAGCGAACGCGGGGATTCAGGTAAGGCGATCGCGCGCGCGCGAGAATGTATTATTTTACAGCACGAGCAAGAACCAAAATATCGCAAAGCTGCGGATTGCGGAAATTTTGACATTTCCGCGCTCTCCGCGGAACGCGGAAATGCCAAAATATCGCAAATTCCGCGAACGGAACGAAAATTTTGCCCAGGCCTACTTACGACATGCTTCAGAAACTAAAAAAATGGTCTGTTTTCAAATGTTGCCTCTTTGAACTACAATTCACATTTGTACGTGGAAAATCACTTTTAAAGATAAAATGAGATGTTTAAAGTGATTTTCATGCTTCCAGGGGCCTTAAACACAAGATTTGAGAAATGGGTAAAAGTGAATGAAAATTGCCAATTTACTCACTCTGTGGCCTTTAAAAGTGTTTCTCCTCCACGGGAAGTGAATTAAAGAACATTTGGAGGCCTTTATTGTTCAATCAAAAACGCCTGTTTTTTGGTGAAAGAGATAACCACCTCCCCTTATGACATGCTTCAGAAACGAAAAAAATGGTCTGCTTTCAAATGTTGCCTCTTTGAACTACAATTCACATTTGTACGTGGAAAATCACTTTTAAAGATAAAATGAGATGTTTAAAGTGATTTTCATGCTTCCAGGGGCCTTAAACACGAGATTTGAGGAATGGTTAAAAGTGAATGAAAATGGCCAATTTACTCACTCTGCGGCCTTAAAAAGTGTTTCTCCTCCACGGGAAGTGAATAAAATAACATTTGGAGGCCTTTATTGTTCAATCAAAAACGTCCGATTTTTGATGAAAGAGATAACCACCCCCCCTTACGACATGCTTCAGAAACGTAAAAAATGGTCCGTTTTCAAATGTTGCCTCTTTGAACTACAACTCACATTTGTACGTGGAAAATCACTTTTAAAGATAAAATGAGATGTTTAAAGTGATTTTCATGCTTCCAGGGGCCTTAAACACAAGATTTGAGGAATGGGTAAAAGTGAATGAAAATGGCCAATTTACTCACTCTGCGGCCTTAAAAAAGTGTTTCTCCTCCACGGGAAGTGAATTAAATAACATTTGGAGGCCTTTATTGTTCAATCAAAAACGCCTGTTTTTTGGTGAAAGAGATAACCACCCCCTCTTACGACATGCTTCGGAAACGAAAAAAATGGTCCATTTTCAAATGTTGCCTCTTTGAACTACAATTCACATTTGTACGTGGAAAATCACTTTTAAAGATAAAATGAGATGTTTAAAGTGATTTTCATGCTTCCAGGGGCCTTAAACACGAGATTTGAGGAATGGGTAAAAGTGAATGAAAATGGCCAATTTACTCACTCTGCGGCCTTAAAAAGTGTTTCTCCTCCACAGGAAGTGAATAAAATAACATTTTGAGGCCTTTATTGTTCAATAAAAAACGCCTTTTTTTGGTGAAAGAGATAACCACCCCCCCTTACGACATGCTTCAGAAACGAAAAAAATGGTCCATTTTCCAATGTTGCGTCTTTAAACGACAATTCACATTTGTACGTGGATAATCACTTTTAGAGATAAAATTAGATGTTTAAAGTGATTTTCAAGCTTCCAGGGGCCCTAAACACAAGCCTCGAGGAATGGGTAAATGTGAATGAAAATGGCCAATTTATTCACTCTGAGGCCTTAAAAAGTTTTTCTCCACCCCAGAAAGTGAATTAAATAACATTTGTAGGCCTTTATTGTTCAATCAAAAACGTCCGATTTTTGATGAAAGAGATAACCACCCCCCCTTACGACATGCTTCAGAAACTAAAAAAATGGTCTGTTTTCAAATGTTGCCTCTTTGAACTACAATTCACATTTGTACGTGGAAAATCACTTTTAAAGATAAAATGAGATGTTTAAAGTGATTTTCATGCTTCCAGGGGCCTTAAACACAAGATTTGAGAAATGGGTAAAAGTGAATGAAAATGGCCAATTTACTCACTCTGCGGCCTTAAAAAGTGTTTCTCCTCCACGGGAAGTGAATTAAATAACATTTGGAGGCCTTTATTGTTCAATCAAAAACGCCTGTTTTTTGGTGAAAGAGATAACCACCCCCCCTTACGACATGCTTCAGAAACGAAAAAAATGGTCCATTTTCAAATGTTGCCTCTTTGAACTACAATTCACATTTGTACGTGGAAAATCACTTTTAAAGATAAAATGAGATGTTTAAAGTGATTTTCATGCTTCCAGGGGCCTTAAACACGAGATTAGAGGAATGGGTAAAAGTGAATGAAAATGGCCAATTTACTCACTCTGCGGCCTTAAAAAGTGTTTCTCCTCCACGGGAAGTGAATAAAATAACATTTGGAGGCCTTTATTGTTCAATAAAAAACGCCTTTTTTTTGGTGAAAGAGATAACCACCCCCCCTTACGACATGCTTCAGAAACGAAAAAAATGGTCCATTTTCAAATGTTGCGTCTTTAAACGACAATTCACATTTGTACGTGGATAATCACTTTTAGAGATAAAATTAGATGTTTAAAGTGATTTTCAAGCTTCCAGGGGCCCTAAACACAAGATTTGAGGAATGGGTAATTGTGAATGGAAATGGCCAATTTATTCACTCTGAGGCCTTAAAAAGTTTTTCTCCACCCCAGAAAGTGAATTAAATAACATTTGTAGGCCTTTATTGTTCAATTAAAAACGTCCGATTTTTGATGAAAGAGATAACCACCCCCCCTTACGACATGCTTCAGAAACTAAAAAAATGGTCTGTTTTCAAATGTTGCCTCTTTGAACTACAATTCACATTTGTACGTGGAAAATCACTTTTAAAGATAAAATGAGATGTTTAAAGTGATTTTCATGCTTCCAGGGGCCTTAAACACAAGATTTGAGAAATGGGTAAAAGTGAATGAAAATTGCCAATTTACTCACTCTGTGGCCTTTAAAAGTGTTTCTCCTCCACGGGAAGTGAATTAAAGAACATTTGGAGGCCTTTATTGTTCAATCAAAAACGCCTGTTTTTTGGTGAAAGAGATAACCACCCCCCCTTATGACATGCTTCAGAAACGAAAAAAATGGTCTGCTTTCAAATGTTGCCTCTCTGAACTACAATTCACATTTGTACGTGGAAAATCACTTTTAAAGATAAAATGAGACGTTTAAAGTGATTTTCATGCTTCCAGGGGCCTTAACACGAGATTTGAGGAATGGGTAAAAGTGAATGAAAATGGCCAATGTACTCACTCTGCGGCCTTAAAAAGTGTTTCTCCTCCACGGGAAGTGAATAAAATAACATTTGGAGGCCTTTATTGTTCAATCAAAAACGTCCGATTTTTGATGAAAGAGATAACCACCCCCCCTTATAACATGCTTCAGAAACTGAAAAAATTGTCTGTTTTCAAATGTTGCCTCTTTGAACTACAATTCACATTTGTACGTGGAAAATCACTTTTAAAGATAAAATGAGATGTTTAAAGTGATTTTCATGCTTCCAGGGGCCTTAAACACAAGATTTGAGGAATGGGTAAAAGTGAATGAATATGGCCAATTTACTCACTCTGCGGCCTTAAAAAGTGTTTCTCCTCCACGGGAAGTGAACTAAATAACATTTGTAGGCCTTTATTGTTCAAGCAAAAACACCCGATTTTTGACGAAAGAGATAACCAACCCCCCTTACGACATGCTTCAGAAACGTAAAAAATGGTCCGTTTTCAAATGTTGCCTCTTTGAACTACAATTCACATTTGTACGTGGAAAATCACTATTAAAGATAAAATGAGAGGTTTAAAGTGATTTTCATGCTTCCAGGGGCCTTAAACACAAGATTTGAGGAATGGGTAAAAGTGAATGAATATGGCCAATTTACTCACTCTGCGGCCTTAAAAAGTGTTTCTCCTCCACGGGAAGTGAACTAAATAACATTTGTAGGCCTTTATTGTTCAAGCGAAAACACCCGATTTTTGACGAAAGAGATAACCACCCCCCTTACGACATGCTTCAGAAACGTAAAAAATGGTCCGTTTTCAAATGTTGCCTCTTTTAACTACAATTCACATTTGTACGTGGAAAATCACTTTTAAAGATAAAATGAGATGTTTAAAGTGATTTTCAAGCTTCCAGGGGCCCTAAACACAAGATTTGAGGAATGGGTAAATGTGAATGAAAATGGCCAATTTATTCACTCTGAGGCCTTAAAAAGTTTTTCTCCACCCCAGAAAGTGAATTAAATAACATTTGTAGGCCTTTATTGTTCAATCAAAAACGTCCAATTTTTGATGAAAGAGATAACCACCCCCCCTTACGACATACTTCAGAAACTAAAAAAATGGTCTGTTTTCAAATGTTGCCTCTTTGAACTACAATTCACATTTGTACGTGGAAAATCACTTTTAAAGATAAAATGAGATGTTGAAAGTGATTTTCATGCTTCCAGGGGCCTTAAACACAAGATTTGAGGAATGGGTAAAAGTGAATGAAAATGGCCAATTTACTCACTCTGCGGCCTTAAAAAAGTGTTTCTCCTCCACGGGAAGTGAATTAAATAACATTTGGAGGCCTTTATTGTTCAATCAAAACGCCTGTTTTTTGGTGAAAGAGATAACCACCCCCCCTTACGACATGCTTCGGAAACGAAAAAAATGGTCCATTTTCAAATGTTGCCTCTTTGAACTACAATTCACATTTGTACGTGGAAAATCACTTTTAAAGATAAAATGAGATGTTTAAAGTGATTTTCATGCTTCCAGGGCCTTAAACACGAGATTTGAGGAATGGGTAAAAGTGAATGAAAATGGCCAATTTACTCACTCTGCGGCCTTAAAAAGTGTTTCTCCTCCACGGGAAGTGAATAAAATAACATTTGGAGGCCTTTATTGTTCAATAAAAAACGCCTTTTTTTTGGTGAAAGAGATAACCACCCCCCCTTACGACATGCTTCAGAAACGAAAAAAATGGTCCATTTTCCAATGTTGCGTCTTTAAACGACAATTCACATTTGTACGTGGATAATCACTTTTAGAGATAAAATTAGATGTTTAAAGTGATTTTCAAGCTTCCAGGGGCCCTAAACACAAGCCTTAAGGAATGGGTAAATGTGAATGAAAATGGCCAAAATGTATTCACTCTGAGGCCTTAAAAAAAATTTCTCCACCCCAGAAAGTGAATTAAATAACATTTGTAGGCCTTTATTGTTCAATCAAAAACGTCCGATTTTTGATGAAAGAGATAACCACCCCCCCTTACGACATGCTTCAGAAACTAAAAAAATGGTCTGTTTTCAAATGTTGCCTCTTTGAACTACAATTCACATTTGTACATGGAAAATCACTTTTAAAGATAAAATGAGATGTTTAAAGTGATTTTCATGCTTTCAGGGGCCTTAAACACAAGATTTGAGGAATGGGTAAAAGTGAATGAATATGGCCAATTTACTCACTCTGCGGCCTTAAAAAGTGTTTCTCCTCCACGGGAAGTGAACTAAATAACATTTGTAGGCCTTTATTGTTCAAGCAAAAAGGCCCGATTTTTGACGAAAGAGATAACCACCCCCCCTTACGACATGCTTCAGAAACGTAAAAAATGGTCCGTTTTCAAATGTTGCCTCTTTGAACTACAATTCACATTTGTACTTGGAAAATCACTTTTAAAGATAAAATGAGATGTTTAAAGTGATTTTCATGCTTCCAGGGTCCTTAAACACGAGATTTGAGGAATGGGTAAAAGTGAATGAAAATGGCCAATTTACTCAGTCTGCGGCCTTAAAAAGTGTTTCTCCTCCACGGGAAGTGAATTAAATAACATTTGTAGGCCTTTATTGTTCAAGCGAAAACGCCCGATTTTTGACGAAAGAGATAACCACCCCCCCTTACGACAAGCTTCAGAAACGTAAAAAATGGTCCGTTTTCAAATGTTGCCTCTTTGAACTACAATTCACATTTGTACGTGGAAAATCACTTTTAAAGATAAAATGATATGTTTAAAGTGATTTTCATGCTTCCAGGGGCCTTAAACACAAGATTTGAGGAATGGGTAAAAGTGAATGAATATGGCCAATTTACTCATTCTGAGTCCTTAAAAAGTGTTTCTCCTCCACGGGAAGTGAATTAAATAACATTTGTAGGCCTTTATTGTTCAAGCGAAAACACAATTTTTTTGACGAAAGAGATAACCACCCCCCCTTACGACATGCTTCAGAAACGTAAAAAATGGTCCGTTTTCAAATGTTGCCTCTTTGAACTACAATTCACATTTGTACGTGGAAAATCACTTTTAAAGATAAAATGAGAAAAATGAGATGTTTAAAGTGATTTTCATGCTTCCAGGGGCCTTAAGCACGAGATTTGAGGAATGGGTAAAAGTGAATGAAAATGGCCAATTTACTCACTCTGCGGCCTTAAAAAGTGTTTCTCCTCCACGGGAAGTGAAAAAAATAACATTTGGAGGCCTTTATTGTTCAATCAAAAACGTCCGATTTTTGATGCAAGAGATAACCACCCCCACTTACGACATGCTTCAGAAACTAAAAAAATGGTATGTTTTCAAATGTTGCCTCTTTGAACTACAATTCACATTTGAACGTGGAAAATCACTTTTAAAGATGAAATGAGATGTTTAAAGTGATTTTCATGCTTCCAGGGGCCTTAAACACAAGATTTGAGGAATGGGTAAAAGTGAATGAATATGGCCAATTTACTCACTCTGCGGCCTTAAAAAGTGTTTCTCCTCCACGGGAAGTGAATAAAATAACATTTGGAGGCCTTTATTGTTCAATCAAAAACGTCCGATTTTTGATGAAAGAGATAACCAACCCCCCTTACGACATGCTTCAGAAACGTAAAAAATGGTCCGTTTTCAAATGTTGCCTCTTTGAACTACAATTCACATTTGTACGTGGAAAATCACTATTAAAGATAAAATGAGAGGTTTAAAGTGAGTTTCATGCTTCCAGGGGCCTTAAACACAAGATTTGAGGAATGGGTAAAAGTGAATGAATATGGCCAATTTACTCAGTCTGCGGCCTTAAAAAGTGTTTCTCCTCCACGGGAAGTGAACTAAATAACATTTGTAGGCCTTTATTGTTCAAGCGAAAACGCCCGATTTTTGACGAAAGAGATAACCACCGCCCCTTACGACAAGCTTCAGAAACGTAAAAAATGGTCCGTTTTCAAATGTTGCCTCTTTGAACTACAATTCACATTTGTACATGGAAAATCACTTTTAAAGATAAAATGAGATGTTTAAAGTGATTTTCATGCTTCCAGGGGCCTTAAACACAAGATTTGAGGAATGGGTAAAAGTGAATGAATATGGCCAATTTACTCACTCTGCGGCCTTAAAAAGTGTTTCTCCTCCACGGGAAGTGAACTAAATAACATTTGTAGGCCTTTATTGTTCAAGCGAAAACACCCGATTTTTGACGAAAGAGATAACCACCCCCCCTTACGACATGCTTCAGAAACGTAAAAAATGGTCCGTTTTCAAATGTTGCCTCTTTTAACTACAATTCACATTTGTACGTGGAAAATCACTTTTAAAGATAAAATGAGATGTTTAAAGTGATTTTCAAGCTTCCAGGGGCCCTAAACACAAGATTTGAGGAATGGGTAAATGTGAATGAAAATGGCCAATTTATTCACTCTGAGGCCTTAAAAAGTTTTTCTCCACCCCAGAAAGTGAATTAAATAACATTTGTAGGCCTTTATTGTTCAATCAAAAACGTCCAATTTTTGATGAAAGAGATAACCACCCCCCCTTACGACATGCTTCAGAAACTAAAAAAATTGTCTGTTTTCAAATGTTGCCTCTTTGAACTACAATTCACATTTGTACGTGGAAAATCACTTTCAAAGATAAAATGAGATGTTTAAAGTGATTTTCATGCTTCCAGGGGCCTTAAATACAAGATTTGAGGAATGGGTAAAAGTGAATGAAAATGGCCAATTTACTCACTCTGCGGCCTTAAAAAAGTGTTTCTCCTCCACGGGAAGTGAATTAAATAACATTTGGAGGCCTTTATTGTTCAATCAAAAACGCCTGTTTTTTGGTGAAAGAGATAACCACCCCCCCTTACGACATGCTGCGTAAACGAAAAAAATGGTCCATTTTCAAATGTTGCCTCTTTGAACTACAATTCACATTTGTACGTGGAAAATCACTTTTAAAGATAAAATGAGATGTTTAAAGTGATTTTCATGCTTCCAGGGGCCTTAAACACGAGATTTGAGGAATGGGTAAAAGTGAATGAAAATGGCCAATTTACTCACTCTGCGGCCTTAAAAAGTGTTCCTCCTCCACGGGAAGTGAATAAAATAACATTTGGAGGCCTTTATTGTTCAATCAAAAACGCCTTTTTTTTGGTGAAAATGATAACCACCCCCCCTTACGACATGCTTCAGAAACGAAAAAAATGGTCCATTTTCAAATGTTGCGTCTTTAAACGACAATTCACATTTGTACGTGGATAATCACTTTTAGAGATAAAATTAGATGTTTAAAGTGATTTTCAAGCTTCCAGGGGCCCTAAACACAAGATTTGAGGAATGGGTAAATGTGAATGGAAATGGCCAATTTATTCACTCTGAGGCCTTAAAAAGTTTTTCTCCAAACCAGAAAGTGAATTAAATAACATTTGTAGGCCTTTATTGTTCAATTAAAAACGTCCGATTTTTGATGAAAGAGATAACCACCCCCCCTTACGACATGCTTCAGAAACTTAAAAAATGGTCTGTTTTCAAATGTTGCCTCTTTGAACTACAGATCACATTTGTACGTGGAAAATCACTTTTAAAGATAAAATGAGATGTTTAAAGTGATTTTCATGCTTCCAGGGGCCTTAAACACAAGATTTGAGAAATGGGTAAAAGTGAATGAAAATGGCCAATTTACTCACTCTGCGGCCTTAAAAAGTGTTTCTCCTCCACGGGAAGTGAATTAAATAACATTTGGAGGCCTTTATTGTTCAATCAAAAACGCCTGTTTTTTGGTGAAAGAGATAACCACCCCCCCCTTACGACATGCTTCAGAAACGAAAAAAATGGTCCATTTTCAAATGTTGCCTCTTTGAACTACAATTCACATTTGTACGTGGAAAATCACTTTTAAAGATAAAATGAGATGTTTAAAGTGATTTTCATGCTTCCAGGGGCCTTAAACACGAGATTAGAGGAATGGGTAAAAGTGAATGAAAATGGCCAATTTACTCACTCTGCGGCCTTAAAAAGTGTTTCTCCTCCACGGGAAGTGAATAAAATAACATTTGGAGGCCTTTATTGTTCAATAAAAAACGCCTTTTTTTTGGTGAAAGAGATAACCACCCCCCCTTACGACATGCTTCAGAAACGAAAAAAATGGTCCATTTTCAAATGTTGCGTCTTTAAACGACAATTCACATTTGTACGTGGATAATCACTTTTAGAGATAAAATTAGATGTTTAAAGTGATTTTCAAGCTTCCAGGGGCCCTAAACACAAGATTTGAGGAATGGGTAATTGTGAATGGAAATGGCCAATTTATTCACTCTGAGGCCTTAAAAAGTTTTTCTCCACCCCAGAAAGTGAATTAAATAACATTTGTAGGCCTTTATTGTTCAATTAAAAACGTCCGATTTTTGATGAAAGAGATAACCACCCCCCCGTACGACTAGGGGTGGGCGGAATTTGCGGAAGCGACTTCCGAAAATTATCGCGAAAATGTTAAAAATCTCCGCAAACAAGCAGAAATATCGCGAAGATGCGGAAGTTTTTTTCCGGCATGTTCGCGAGATTTTCTGCATGGTTGCGGGTCGCCAACTTAACCATGTGGTTGCTTGCGGGCGCGGCCATCTTGTTTTCAGTTGTCTCGCGGTGCATGATCGCGAGAAAAAAGACGTGATCGCGCGACGCATGACGTCACTGCGGACGCGAACTGTCGCGAGACAGCGCAAATGGCTAAAACAATACAACATCTCATGGATAACGCGACCGGATCGGGAAAACTTGTCAGCGAACGCGGGGATTCAGGTAAGGCGATCGCGCGCGCGCGAGAATGTATTATTTTACAGCGCGAGCAAGAACCAAAATATCGCAAAGCTGCGGATTGCGGAAATTTTGACATTTCCGCGCTCTCCGCGGAACGCGGAAATGCCAAAATATCGCAAATTCCGCGAACGGAACGAAAATTTTGCCCAGGCCTACTTACGACATGCTTCAGAAACTAAAAAAATGGTCTGTTTTCAAATGTTGCCTCTTTGAACTACAATTCACATTTGTACGTGGAAAATCACTTTTAAAGATAAAATGAGATGTTTAAAGTGATTTTCATGCTTCCAGGGGCCTTAAACACAAGATTTGAGAAATGGGTAAAAGTGAATGAAAATTGCCAATTTACTCACTCTGTGGCCTTTAAAAGTGTTTCTCCTCCACGGGAAGTGAATTAAAGAACATTTGGAGGCCTTTATTGTTCAATCAAAAACGCCTGTTTTTTGGTGAAAGAGATAACCACCTCCCCTTATGACATGCTTCAGAAACGAAAAAAATGGTCTGCTTTCAAATGTTGCCTCTTTGAACTACAATTCACATTTGTACGTGGAAAATCACTTTTAAAGATAAAATGAGATGTTTAAAGTGATTTTCATGCTTCCAGGGGCCTTAAACACGAGATTTGAGGAATGGTTAAAAGTGAATGAAAATGGCCAATTTACTCACTCTGCGGCCTTAAAAAGTGTTTCTCCTCCACGGGAAGTGAATAAAATAACATTTGGAGGCCTTTATTGTTCAATCAAAAACGTCCGATTTTTGATGAAAGAGATAACCACCCCCCCTTACGACATGCTTCAGAAACGTAAAAAATGGTCCGTTTTCAAATGTTGCCTCTTTGAACTACAACTCACATTTGTACGTGGAAAATCACTTTTAAAGATAAAATGAGATGTTTAAAGTGATTTTCATGCTTCCAGGGGCCTTAAACACAAGATTTGAGGAATGGGTAAAAGTGAATGAAAATGGCCAATTTACTCACTCTGCGGCCTTAAAAAAGTGTTTCTCCTCCACGGGAAGTGAATTAAATAACATTTGGAGGCCTTTATTGTTCAATCAAAAACGCCTGTTTTTTGGTGAAAGAGATAACCACCCCCTCTTACGACATGCTTCGGAAACGAAAAAAATGGTCCATTTTCAAATGTTGCCTCTTTGAACTACAATTCACATTTGTACGTGGAAAATCACTTTTAAAGATAAAATGAGATGTTTAAAGTGATTTTCATGCTTCCAGGGGCCTTAAACACGAGATTTGAGGAATGGGTAAAAGTGAATGAAAATGGCCAATTTACTCACTCTGCGGCCTTAAAAAGTGTTTCTCCTCCACAGGAAGTGAATAAAATAACATTTGGAGGCCTTTATTGTTCAATAAAAAACGCCTTTTTTTTGGTGAAAGAGATAACCACCCCCCCTTACGACATGCTTCAGAAACGAAAAAAATGGTCCATTTTCCAATGTTGCGTCTTTAAACGACAATTCACATTTGTACGTGGATAATCACTTTTAGAGATAAAATTAGATGTTTAAAGTGATTTTCAAGCTTCCAGGGGCCCTAAACACAAGCCTCGAGGAATGGGTAAATGTGAATGAAAATGGCCAATTTATTCACTCTGAGGCCTTAAAAAGTTTTTCTCCACCCCAGAAAGTGAATTAAATAACATTTGTAGGCCTTTATTGTTCAATCAAAAACGTCCGATTTTTGATGAAAGAGATAACCACCCCCCCTTACGACATGCTTCAGAAACTAAAAAAATGGTCTGTTTTCAAATGTTGCCTCTTTGAACTACAATTCACATTTGTACGTGGAAAATCACTTTTAAAGATAAAATGAGATGTTTAAAGTGATTTTCATGCTTCCAGGGGCCTTAAACACAAGATTTGAGAAATGGGTAAAAGTGAATGAAAATGGCCAATTTACTCACTCTGCGGCCTTAAAAAGTGTTTCTCCTCCACGGGAAGTGAATTAAATAACATTTGGAGGCCTTTATTGTTCAATCAAAAACGCCTGTTTTTTGGTGAAAGAGATAACCACCCCCCCTTACGACATGCTTCAGAAACGAAAAAAATGGTCCATTTTCAAATGTTGCCTCTTTGAACTACAATTCACATTTGTACGTGGAAAATCACTTTTAAAGATAAAATGAGATGTTTAAAGTGATTTTCATGCTTCCAGGGGCCTTAAACACGAGATTAGAGGAATGGGTAAAAGTGAATGAAAATGGCCAATTTACTCACTCTGCGGCCTTAAAAAGTGTTTCTCCTCCACGGGAAGTGAATAAAATAACATTTGGAGGCCTTTATTGTTCAATAAAAAACGCCTTTTTTTTGGTGAAAGAGATAACCACCCCCCCTTACGACATGCTTCAGAAACGAAAAAAATGGTCCATTTTCAAATGTTGCGTCTTTAAACGACAATTCACATTTGTACGTGGATAATCACTTTTAGAGATAAAATTAGATGTTTAAAGTGATTTTCAAGCTTCCAGGGGCCCTAAACACAAGATTTGAGGAATGGGTAATTGTGAATGGAAATGGCCAATTTATTCACTCTGAGGCCTTAAAAAGTTTTTCTCCACCCCAGAAAGTGAATTAAATAACATTTGTAGGCCTTTATTGTTCAATTAAAAACGTCCGATTTTTGATGAAAGAGATAACCACCCCCCCTTACGACATGCTTCAGAAACTAAAAAAATGGTCTGTTTTCAAATGTTGCCTCTTTGAACTACAATTCACATTTGTACGTGGAAAATCACTTTTAAAGATAAAATGAGATGTTTAAAGTGATTTTCATGCTTCCAGGGGCCTTAAACACAAGATTTGAGAAATGGGTAAAAGTGAATGAAAATTGCCAATTTACTCACTCTGTGGCCTTTAAAAGTGTTTCTCCTCCACGGGAAGTGAATTAAAGAACATTTGGAGGCCTTTATTGTTCAATCAAAAACGCCTGTTTTTTGGTGAAAGAGATAACCACCCCCCCTTATGACATGCTTCAGAAACGAAAAAAATGGCCCGCTTTCAAATGTTGCCTCTCTGAACTACAATTCACATTTGTACGTGGAAAATCACTTTTAAAGATAAAATGAGACGTTTAAAGTGATTTTCATGCTTCCAGGGGCCTTAACACGAGATTTGAGGAATGGGTAAAAGTGAATGAAAATGGCCAATGTACTCACTCTGCGGCCTTAAAAAGTGTTTCTCCTCCACGGGAAGTGAATAAAATAACATTTGGAGGCCTTTATTGTTCAATCAAAAACGTCCGATTTTTGATGAAAGAGATAACCACCCCCCCTTATAACATGCTTCAGAAACTGAAAAAATTGTCTGTTTTCAAATGTTGCCTCTTTGAACTACAATTCACATTTGTACGTGGAAAATCACTTTTAAAGATAAAATGAGATGTTTAAAGTGATTTTCATGCTTCCAGGGGCCTTAAACACAAGATTTGAGGAATGGGTAAAAGTGAATGAATATGGCCAATTTACTCACTCTGCGGCCTTAAAAAGTGTTTCTCCTCCACGGGAAGTGAACTAAATAACATTTGTAGGCCTTTATTGTTCAAGCAAAAACACCCGATTTTTGACGAAAGAGATAACCAACCCCCCTTACGACATGCTTCAGAAACGTAAAAAATGGTCCGTTTTCAAATGTTGCCTCTTTGAACTACAATTCACATTTGTACGTGGAAAATCACTATTAAAGATAAAATGAGAGGTTTAAAGTGATTTTCATGCTTCCAGGGGCCTTAAACACAAGATTTGAGGAATGGGTAAAAGTGAATGAATATGGCCAATTTACTCACTCTGCGGCCTTAAAAAGTGTTTCTCCTCCACGGGAAGTGAACTAAATAACATTTGTAGGCCTTTATTGTTCAAGCGAAAACACCCGATTTTTGACGAAAGAGATAACCACCCCCCTTACGACATGCTTCAGAAACGTAAAAAATGGTCCGTTTTCAAATGTTGCCTCTTTTAACTACAATTCACATTTGTACGTGGAAAATCACTTTTAAAGATAAAATGAGATGTTGAAAGTGATTTTCATGCTTCCAGGGGCCTTAAACACAAGATTTGAGGAATGGGTAAAAGTGAATGAAAATGGCCAATTTACTCACTCTGCGGCCTTAAAAAAGTGTTTCTCCTCCACGGGAAGTGAATTAAATAACATTTGGAGGCCTTTATTGTTCAATCAAAACGCCTGTTTTTTGGTGAAAGAGATAACCACCCCCCCTTACGACATGCTTCGGAAACGAAAAAAATGGTCCATTTTCAAATGTTGCCTCTTTGAACTACAATTCACATTTGTACGTGGAAAATCACTTTTAAAGATAAAATGAGATGTTTAAAGTGATTTTCATGCTTCCAGGGCCTTAAACACGAGATTTGAGGAATGGGTAAAAGTGAATGAAAATGGCCAATTTACTCACTCTGCGGCCTTAAAAAGTGTTTCTCCTCCACGGGAAGTGAATAAAATAACATTTGGAGGCCTTTATTGTTCAATAAAAAACGCCTTTTTTTTGGTGAAAGAGATAACCACCCCCCCCTTACGACATGCTTCAGAAACGAAAAAAATGGTCCATTTTCCAATGTTGCGTCTTTAAACGACAATTCACATTTGTACGTGGATAATCACTTTTAGAGATAAAATTAGATGTTTAAAGTGATTTTCAAGCTTCCAGGGGCCCTAAACACAAGCCTTAAGGAATGGGTAAATGTGAATGAAAATGGCCAAAATGTATTCACTCTGAGGCCTTAAAAAAAATTTCTCCACCCCAGAAAGTGAATTAAATAACATTTGTAGGCCTTTATTGTTCAATCAAAAACGTCCGATTTTTGATGAAAGAGATAACCACCCCCCCTTACGACATGCTTCAGAAACTAAAAAAATGGTCTGTTTTCAAATGTTGCCTCTTTGAACTACAATTCACATTTGTACATGGAAAATCACTTTTAAAGATAAAATGAGATGTTTAAAGTGATTTTCATGCTTTCAGGGGCCTTAAACACAAGATTTGAGGAATGGGTAAAAGTGAATGAATATGGCCAATTTACTCACTCTGCGGCCTTAAAAAGTGTTTCTCCTCCACGGGAAGTGAACTAAATAACATTTGTAGGCCTTTATTGTTCAAGCAAAAAGGCCCGATTTTTGACGAAAGAGATAACCACCCCCCCTTACGACATGCTTCAGAAACGTAAAAAATGGTCCGTTTTCAAATGTTGCCTCTTTGAACTACAATTCACATTTGTACTTGGAAAATCACTTTTAAAGATAAAATGAGATGTTTAAAGTGATTTTCATGCTTCCAGGGTCCTTAAACACGAGATTTGAGGAATGGGTAAAAGTGAATGAAAATGGCCAATTTACTCACTCTGCGGCCTTAAAAAGTGTTTCTCCTCCACGGGAAGTGAATAAAATAACATTTGGAGGCCTTTATTGTTCAATCAAAAACGTCCGATTTTTGATGAAAGAGATAACCACCCCCCCTTACAACATGCTTCAGAAACTAAAAAAATGGTCTGTTTTCAAATGTTGCCTCTTTGAACTACAATTCACATTTGTACGTGGAAAATCACTTTTAAAGATAAAATGAGATGTTTAAAGTGATTTTCATGCTTCCAGGGGCCTTAAACACAAGATTTGAGGAATGGGTAAAAGTGAATGAATATGGCCAATTTACTCACTCTGCGGCCTTAAAAAGTGTTTCTCCTCCACGGGAAGTGAACTAAATAACATTTGTAGGCCTTTATTGTTCAAGCGAAAACACCCGATTTTTGACGAAAGAGATAACCACCCCCCCTTACGACATGCTTCAGAAACGTAAAAAATGGTCCGTTTTCAAATGTTGCCTCTTTTAACTACAATTCACATTTGTACGTGGAAAATCACTTTTAAAGATAAAATGAGATGTTTAAAGTGATTTTCAAGCTTCCAGGGTCCCTAAACACAAGATTTGAGGAATGGGTAAATGTGAATGAAAATGGCCAATTTATTCACTCTGAGGCCTTAAAAAGTTTTTCTCCACCCCAGAAAGTGAATTAAATAACATTTGTAGGCCTTTATTGTTCAATCAAAAACGTCCGATTTTTGATGAAAGAGATAACCACCCCCACTTACGACATGCTTCAGAAACAAAAAAAATGGTCTGTTTTCAAATGTTGCCTCTTTGAACTACAATTCACATTTGTACGTGGAAAATCACTTTTAAAGATAAAAGGAGATGTTTAAAGTGATTTTCATGCTTCCAGGGGCCTTAAACACAAGATGTGAGGAATGGGTAAAAGTGAATGAAAATGGCCAATTTACTCACTCTGCGGCCTTAAAAAGTGTTTCTCCTCCACGGGAAGTGAATTAAATAACATTTGGAGGCCTTTATTGTTCAATCAAAAACGCCTGTTTTTTGGTGAAAGAGATAACCACCCCCCCTTACGACATGCTTCAGAAACGAAAAAAATGGTCCATTTTCAAATGTTGCCTCTTTGAACTACAATTCACATTTGTACGTGGAAAATCACTTTTAAAGATAAAATGAGATGTTTAAAGTGATTTTCATGCTTCCAGGGGCCTTAAACACGAGATTAGAGGAATGGGTAAAAGTGAATGAAAATGGCCAATTAACTCACTCTGCGGCCTTAAAAAGTGTTTCTCCTCCACGGGAAGTGAACTAAATAACATTTGTAGGCCTTTATTGTTCAAGCGAAAACACCCGATTTTTGACGAAAGAGATAACCACCCCCCCTTACGACATGCTTCAGAAACGTAAAAAATGGTCCGTTTTCAAATGTTGCCTCTTTTAACTACAATTCACATTTGTACGTGGAAAATCACTTGTAAAGATAAAATGAGATGTTTAAAGTGATTTTCAAGCTTCCAGGGTCCCTAAACACAAGATTTGAGGAATGGGTAAATGTGAATGAAAATGGCCAATTTATTCACTCTGAGGCCTTAAAAAGTTTTTCTCCACCCCAGAAAGTGAATTAAATAACATTTGTAGGCCTTTATTGTTCAATTAAAAACGTCCGATTTTTGATGAAAGAGATAACCCCCCCCCTTACGACATGCTTCAGAAACGTAAAAAATGGTCCGTTTTCAAATTTTGCCTCTTTGAACTACAATTCACATTTGTACGTGGAAAATCACTTTTAAAGATAAAATGAGATGTTTAAAGTGATTTTCATGCTTCCAGGGGCCTTAAACACAAGATTTGAGGAATGGGTAAAAGTGAATGAATATGGCCAATTTACTCACTCTGCGGCCTTAAAAAGTGTTTCTCCTCCACGGGAAGTGAACTAAATAACATTTGTAGGCCTTTATTGTTCAAGCGAAAACACCCGATTTTTGACGAAAGAGATAACCACCCCCCCTTACGACATGCTTCAGAAACGTAAAAAATGGTCCGTTTTCAAATGTTGCCTCTTTTAACTACAATTCACATTTGTACGTGGAAAATCACTTTTAAAGATAAAATGAGATGTTTAAAGTGATTTTCAAGCTTCCAGGGTCCCTAAACACAAGATTTGAGGAATGGGTAAATGTGAATGAAAATGGCCAATTTATTCACTCTGAGGCCTTAAAAAGTTTTTCTCCACCCCAGAAAGTGAATTAAATAACATTTGTAGGCCTTTATTGTTCAATCAAAAACGTCCGATTTTTGATGAAAGAGATAACCACCCCCACTTACGACATGCTTCAGAAACTAAAAAAATGGTCTGTTTTCAAATGTTGCCTCTTTGAACTACAATTCACATTTGTACGTGGAAAATCACTTTTAAAGATAAAAGGAGATGTTTAAAGTGATTTTCATGCTTCCAGGGGCCTTAAACACAAGATTTGAGGAATGGGTAAAAGTGAATGAAAATGGCCAATTTACTCACTCTGCGGCCTTAAAAAGTGTTTCTCCTCCACGGGAAGTGAATTAAATAACATTTGGAGGCCTTTATTGTTCAATCAAAAACACCTGTTTTTTGGTGAAAGAGATAACCACCCCCCCTTACGACATGCTTCAGAAACGAAAAAAATGGTCCATTTTCAAATGTTGCCTCTTTGAACTACAATTCACATTTGTACGTGGAAAATCACTTTTAAAGATAAAATGAGATGTTTAAAGTGATTTTCATGCTTCCAGGGGCCTTAAACACGAGATTAGAGGAATGGGTAAAAGTGAATGAAAATGGCCAATTAACTCACTCTGCGGCCTTAAAAATTGTTTCTCCTCCACGGGAAGTGAACTAAATAACATTTGTAGGCCTTTATTGTTCAAGCGAAAACACCCGATTTTTGACGAAAGAGATAACCACCCCCCCTTACGACATGCTTCAGAAACGTAAAAAATGGTCCGTTTTCAAATGTTGCCTCTTTTAACTACAATTCACATTTGTACGTGGAAAATCACTTGTAAAGATAAAATGAGATGTTTAAAGTGATTTTCAAGCTTCCAGGGTCCCTAAACACAAGATTTGAGGAATGGGTAAATGTGAATGAAAATGGCCAATTTATTCACTCTGAGGCCTTAAAAAGTTTTTCTCCACCCCAGAAAGTGAATTAAATAACATTTGTAGGCCTTTATTGTTCAATTAAAAACGTCCGATTTTTGATGAAAGAGATAACCCCCCCCCCCTTACGACATGCTTCAGAAACGTAAAAAATGGTCCGTTTTCAAATTTTGCCTCTTTGAACTACAATTCACATTTGTACTTGGAAAATCACTTTTAAAGATAAAATGAGATGTTTAAAGTGATTTTCATGCTTCCAGGGGCCTTAAACACAAGATTTGAGAAATGGGTAAAAGTGAATGAAAATGGCCAATTTACTCACTCTGCGGCCTTAAAAAGTGTTTCTCCTCCACGGGAAGTGAATTAAATAACATTTGGAGGCCTTTATTGTTCAATCAAAAACGCCTGTTTTTTGGTGAAAGAGATAACCACCCCCCCTTACGACATGCTTCAGAAACGAAAAAAATGGTCCATTTTCAAATGTTGCCTCTTTGAACTACAATTCACATTTGTACGTGGATAATCACTTTTAAAGATAAAATGAGATGTTTAAAGTTATTTTCATGCTTCCAGGGGCCTTAAACACGAGATTTGAGGAATGGGTAAAAGTGAATGAAAATGGCCAATTTACTCACTCTGCGGCCTTAAAAAGTGTTTCTCCTCCACGGGAAGTGAATAAAATAACATTTGGAGGCCTTTATTGTTCAATCAAAAACGCCTTTTTTTTGGTGAAAGAGATAACCACCCCCCCTTACGACATGCTTCAGAAACGAAAAAAATGGTCCATTTTCAAATGGTGCGTCTTTAAACGACAATTCACATTGTACGTGGATAATCACTTTTAGAGATAAAATTAGATGTTTAAAGTGATTTTCAAGCTTCCAGGGGCCCTAAACACAAGATTTGAGGAATCGGTAATTGTGAATGGAAATGGCCAATTTATTCACTCTGAGGCCTTTAAAAGTGTTTCTCCTCCACGGGAAGTGAATTAAATAACATTTGGAGGCCTTTATTGTTCAATCAAAAACGCCTGTTTTTTGGTGAAAGAGATAACCACCCCCCCTTATGACATGCTTCAGAAACGAAAAAAATGGTCCGCTTTCAAATGTTGCCTCTTTGAACTACAATTCACATTTGTACGTGGAAAATCACTTTTAAAGATAAAATGAGATGTTTAAAGTGATTTTCAAGCTTCCAAGGGCCCTAAACACAAGATTTGAGGAATGGGTAAATGTGAATGGAAATGGCCAATTTATTCACTCTGAAGCCCTAAAAAGTTTTTCTCCACCCCAGAAAGTGAATTAAATAACATTTGTAGGCCTTTATTGTTCAATTAAAAACGTCCGATTTTTGATGAAAGAGATAACCACCCCCCCTTACGACATGCTTCAGAAACGTATAAAATGGTCCGTTTTCAAATGTTGCCTCTTTGAACTACAATTCACATTTGTACGTGGAAAATCACGTTTAAAGATAAAATGAGATGTTTAAAGTGATTTTCAAGCTTCCAGGGGCCCTAAACACGAGATTTGAGGAATGGGTAAATGTGAATAAAAATGGCCAATTTACTCACTCTGCGGCCTTAAAAAGTGTTTCTCCTCCACGGGAAGTGAATAAAATAACATTTGGAGGCCTTTATTGTTCAGTCAAAAACGCCTTTTTTTTGGTGAAAGAGATAACCACCCCCCCTTACGACATGCTTCAGAAACGAAAAAAATGGTCCATTTTCAAATGTTGCGTTTTTAAACGACAATTTACATTTGTACGTGGAAAATCACTTTTAAAGATAAAATGAGATGTTTAAAGTGATTTTCATGCTTCCAAGGGCCGTAAACACAAGATTTGAGGAATGGGTAAAAGTGAATGAATATGGCCAATTTACTCATTCTGCGGCCTTAAAAAGTGTTTCTCCTCCACGGGAAGTGAATAAAATAACATTTGGAGGCCTTTATTGTTCAATCAAAAACGCCTTTTTTTTGGTGAAAGAGATAACCACCCCCCCTTACGACATGCTTCAGAAACGAAAAAAATGGTCCATTTTCAAATGTTGCGTCTTTAAACGACAATTCACATTTGTATGTGGTTAATCACTGTTAGAGATAAAATTAGATGTTTAAAGTGATTTTCAAGCTTCCAGGGGCCCTAAACACAAGATTTGAGGAATGGGTAAATGTGAATGGAAAATGGCCAATTTATTCACTCTGAGGCCTTAAAAAAATTTTCTCCACCCCAGAAAGTGAATTAAATAACCTTTGTAGGCCTTTATTGTTCAAGCGAAAACGCCCGATTTTTGACCAAAGAGATAACCACCCCCCCTTACGACATGCTTCAGAAACGTAAAAAATGGTCCGTTTTCAAATGTTGCCTCTTTTAACTACAATTCACATTTGTACGTGGAAAATCACTTTTAAAGATAAAATGAGATGTTTAAAGTGATTTTCAAGCTTCCAGGGGCCCTAAACACAATATTTGAGGAATGGGTAAATGTGAATGAAAATGGCCAATTTATTCACTCTGAGGCCTTAAAAAGTTTTTCTCCACCCCAGAAAGTGAATTAAATAACATTTGTAGGCCTTTATTGTTCAATTAAAAACATCCAATTTTTGATGAAAGAGATAACCACCCCCCTTACGACATGCTTCAGAAACTCAAAAAAATGGTCTGTTTTCAAATGTTGCCTCTTTGAACTACAATTCACATTTGTACGTGGAAAATCACTTTTAAAGATAAAATGAGATGTTTAAAGTGATTTTCTGTCTTCCAGGGGCCTTAAACACGAGATTTGAGGAATGGGTAAAAGTGAATGAAAATGGCCAATTTACTCACTCTGCGGCCTTAAAAAGTGTTTCTCCTCCACAGGAAGTGAATAAAATACCATTTGGAGGCCTTTATTGTTCAATCAAAAACGTCTGATTTTTGATGAAAGAGATAACCACCCCCCCTTACGACATGCTTCAGAAACGTAAAAAATGGTCCGTTTTCAAATGTTGCCTCTTTGAACTACAATTCACATTTGTACGTGGAAAATCACTATTAAAGATAAAATGAGAGGTTTAAAGTGATTTTCATGCTTCCAGGGGCTTTAAACACAAGATTTGAGGAATGGGTAAAAGTGAATGAATATGGCCAATTTACTCAGTCTGCGGCCTTAAAAAGTGTTTCTCCTCCACGGGAAGTGAACTAAATAACATTTGTAGGCCTTTATTGTTCAAGCGAAAACGCCCGATTTTTGACGAAAGAGATAACCACCCCCCCTTACGACAAGCTTCAGAAACGTAAAAAATGGTCCGTTTTCAAATGTTGCCTCTTTGAACTACAATTCACATTTGTACGTGGAAAATCACTTTTAAAGATAAAATGATATGTTTAAAGTGATTTTCATGCTTCCAGGGGCCTTAAACACAAGATTTGAGGAATGGGTAAAAGTGAATGAATATGGCCAATTTACTCATTCTGAGTCCTTAAAAAGTGTTTCTCCTCCACGGGAAGTGAATTAAATAACATTTGTAGGCCTTTATTGTTCAAGCGAAAACACAATTTTTTTGACGAAAGAGATAACCACCCCCCCTTACGACATGCTTCAGAAACGTAAAAAATGGTCCGTTTTCAAATGTTGCCTCTTTGAACTACAATTCACATTTGTACGTGGAAAATCACTTTTAAAGATAAAATGAGAAAAATGAGATGTTTAAAGTGATTTTCATGCTTCCAGGGGCCTTAGCACGAGATTTGAGGAATGGGTAAAAGTGAATGAAAATGGCCAATTTACTCACTCTGCGGCCTTAAAAAGTGTTTCTCCTCCACGGGAAGTGAATAAAATAACATTTGGAGGCCTTTATTGTTCAATCAAAAACGTCCGATTTTTGATGCAAGAGATAACCACCCCCACTTACGACATGCTTCAGAAACTAAAAAAATGGTATGTTTTCAAATGTTGCCTCTTTGAACTACAATTCAAATTTGAACGTGGAAAATCACTTTTAAAGATGAAATGAGATGTTTAAAGTGATTTTCATGCTTCCAGGGGCCTTAAACACAAGATTTGAGGAATGGGTAAAAGTGAATGAATATGGCCAATTTACTCACTCTGCGGCCTTAAAAAGTGTTTCTCCTCCACGGGAAGTGAATAAAATAACATTTGGAGGCCTTTATTGTTCAATCAAAAACGTCCGATTTTTGATGAAAGAGATAACCAACCCCCCTTACGACATGCTTCAGAAACGTAAAAAATGGTCCGTTTTCAAATGTTGCCTCTTTGAACTACAATTCACATTTGTACGTGGAAAATCACTATTAAAGATAAAATGAGAGGTTTAAAGTGATTTTCATGCTTCCAGGGGCCTTAAACACAAGATTTGAGGAATGGGTAAAAGTGAATGAATATGGCCAATTTACTCAGTCTGCGGCCTTAAAAAGTGTTTCTCCTCCACGGGAAGTGAACTAAATAACATTTGTAGGCCTTTATTGTTCAAGCGAAAACGCCCGATTTTTGACGAAAGAGATAACCACCCCCCCTTACGACAAGCTTCAGAAACGTAAAAAATGGTCCGTTTTCAAATGTTGCCTCTTTGAACTACAATTCACATTTGTACGTGGAAAATCACTTTTAAAGATAAAATGAGATGTTTAAAGTGATTTTCATGCTTCCAGGGGCCTTAAACACAAGATTTGAGGAATGGGTAAAAGTGAATGAATATGGCCAATTTACTCACTCTGCGGCCTTAAAAAGTGTTTCTCCTCCACGGGAAGTGAACTAAATAACATTTGTAGGCCTTTATTGTTCAAGCGAAAACACCCGATTTTTGACGAAAGAGATAACCACCCCCCCTTACGACATGCTTCAGAAACGTAAAAAATGGTCCGTTTTCAAATGTTGCCTCTTTTAACTACAATTCACATTTGTACGTGGAAAATCACTTTTAAAGATAAAATGAGATGTTTAAAGTGATTTTCAAGCTTCCAGGGGCCCTAAACACAAGATTTGAGGAATGGGTAAATGTGAATGAAAATGGCCAATTTATTCACTCTGAGGCCTTAAAAAGTTTTTCTCCACCCCAGAAAGTGAATTAAATAACATTTGTAGGCCTTTATTGTTCAATCAAAAACGTCCAATTTTTGATGAAAGAGATAACCACCCCCCCTTACGACATGCTTCAGAAACTAAAAAAATTGTCTGTTTTCAAATGTTGCCTCTTTGAACTACAATTCACATTTGTACGTGGAAAATCACTTTCAAAGATAAAATGAGATGTTTAAAGTGATTTTCATGCTTCCAGGGGCCTTAAATACAAGATTTGAGGAATGGGTAAAAGTGAATGAAAATGGCCAATTTACTCACTCTGCGGCCTTAAAAAAGTGTTTCTCCTCCACGGGAAGTGAATTAAATAACATTTGGAGGCCTTTATTGTTCAATCAAAAACGCCTGTTTTTTGGTGAAAGAGATAACCACCCCCCCTTACGACATGCTGCGTAAACGAAAAAAATGGTCCATTTTCAAATGTTGCCTCTTTGAACTACAATTCACATTTGTACGTGGAAAATCACTTTTAAAGATAAAATGAGATGTTTAAAGTGATTTTCATGCTTCCAGGGGCCTTAAACACGAGATTTGAGGAATGGGTAAAAGTGAATGAAAATGGCCAATTTACTCACTCTGCGGCCTTAAAAAGTGTTCCTCCTCCACGGGAAGTGAATAAAATAACATTTGGAGGCCTTTATTGTTCAATCAAAAACGCCTTTTTTTTGGTGAAAATGATAACCACCCCCCCTTACGACATGCTTCAGAAACGAAAAAAATGGTCCATTTTCAAATGTTGCGTCTTTAAACGACAATTCACATTTGTACGTGGATAATCACTTTTAGAGATAAAATTAGATGTTTAAAGTGATTTTCAAGCTTCCAGGGGCCCTAAACACAAGATTTGAGGAATGGGTAAATGTGAATGGAAATGGCCAATTTATTCACTCTGAGGCCTTAAAAAGTTTTTCTCCACCCCAGAAAGTGAATTAAATAACATTTGTAGGCCTTTATTGTTCAATTAAAAACGTCCGATTTTTGATGAAAGAGATAACCACCCCCCCTTACGACATGCTTCAGAAACTTAAAAAATGGTCTGTTTTCAAATGTTGCCTCTTTGAACTACAGATCACATTTGTACGTGGAAAATCACTTTTAAAGATAAAATGAGATGTTTAAAGTGATTTTCATGCTTCCAGGGGCCTTAAACACAAGATTTGAGAAATGGGTAAAAGTGAATGAAAATGGCCAATTTACTCACTCTGCGGCCTTAAAAAGTGTTTCTCCTCCACGGGAAGTGAATTAAATAACATTTGGAGGCCTTTATTGTTCAATCAAAAACGCCTGTTTTTTGGTGAAAGAGATAACCACCCCCCCCTTACGACATGCTTCAGAAACGAAAAAAATGGTCCATTTTCAAATGTTGCCTCTTTGAACTACAATTCACATTTGTACGTGGAAAATCACTTTTAAAGATAAAATGAGATGTTTAAAGTGATTTTCATGCTTCCAGGGGCCTTAAACACGAGATTAGAGGAATGGGTAAAAGTGAATGAAAATGGCCAATTTACTCACTCTGCGGCCTTAAAAAGTGTTTCTCCTCCACGGGAAGTGAATAAAATAACATTTGGAGGCCTTTATTGTTCAATAAAAAACGCCTTTTTTTTGGTGAAAGAGATAACCACCCCCCCTTACGACATTCTTCAGAAACGAAAAAAATGGTCCATTTTCAAATGTTGCGTCTTTAAACGACAATTCACATTTGTACGTGGATAATCACTTTTAGAGATAAAATTAGATGTTTAAAGTGATTTTCAAGCTTCCAGGGGCCCTAAACACAAGATTTGAGGAATGGGTAATTGTGAATGGAAATGGCCAATTTATTCACTCTGAGGCCTTAAAAAGTTTTTCTCCACCCCAGAAAGTGAATTAAATAACATTTGTAGGCCTTTATTGTTCAATTAAAAACGTCCGATTTTTGATGAAAGAGATAACCACCCCCCCTTACGACTAGGGGTGGGCGGAATTTGCGGAAGCGACTTCCGAAAATTATCGCGAAAATGTTAAAAATCTCCGCAAACAAGCAGAAATATCGCGAAGATGCGGAAGTTTTTTTCCGGCATGTTCGCGAGATTTTCTGCATGGTTGCGGGTCGCCAACTTACCCATGTGGTTGCTTGCGGGCGCGGCCATCTTGTTTTCAGTTGTCTCGCGGTGCATGATCGCGAGAAAAAAGACGTGATCGCGCGACGCATGACGTCACTGCGGACGCGAACTGTCGCGAGACAGCGCAAATGGCTAAAACAATACAACATCTCATGGAGAACGCGACCGGATCGGGAAAACTTGTCAGCGAACGCGGGGATTCAGGTAAGGCGATCGCGCGCGCGCGAGAATGTATTATTTTACAGCGCGAGCAAGAACCAAAATATCGCAAAGCTGCGGAATGCGGAAATTTTGACATTTCCGCGCTCTCCGCGGAACGCGGAAATGCCAAAATATCGCAAATTCCGCGAACGGAACGAAAATTTTGCCCAGGCCTACTTACGACATGCTTCAGAAACTAAAAAAATGGTCTGTTTTCAAATGTTGCCTCTTTGAACTACAATTCACATTTGTACGTGGAAAATCACTTTTAAAGATAAAATGAGATGTTTAAAGTGATTTTCATGCTTCCAGGGGCCTTAAACACAAGATTTGAGAAATGGGTAAAAGTGAATGAAAATTGCCAATTTACTCACTCTGTGGCCTTTAAAAGTGTTTCTCCTCCACGGGAAGTGAATTAAATAACATTTGTAGGCCTTTATTGTTCAAGCAAAAACACCCGATTTTTGACGAAAGAGATAACCAACCCCCCTTACGACATGCTTCAGAAACGTAAAAAATGGTCCGTTTTCAAATGTTGCCTCTTTGAACTACAATTCACATTTGTACGTGGAAAATCACTATTAAAGATAAAATGAGAGGTTTAAAGTGATTTTCATGCTTCCAGGGGCCTTAAACACAAGATTTGAGGAATGGGTAAAAGTGAATGAATATGGCCAATTTACTCAGTCTGCGGCCTTAAAAAGTGTTTCTCCTCCACGGGAAGTGAACTAAATAACATTTGTAGGCCTTTATTGTTCAAGCGAAAACGCCCGATTTTTGACGAAAGAGATAACCACCCCCCCTTACGACAAGCTTCAGAAACGTAAAAAATGGTCCGTTTTCAAATGTTGCCTCTTTGAACTACAATTCACATTTGTACGTGGAAAATCACTTTTAAAGATCAAATGAGATGTTTAAAGTGATTTTCATGCTTCCAGGGGCCTTAAACACAAGATTTGAGGAATGGGTAAAAGTGAATGAATATGGCCAATTTACTCACTCTGCGGCCTTAAAAAGTGTTTCTCCTCCACGGGAAGTGAACTAAATAACATTTGTAGACCTTTATTGTTCAAGCGAAAACACCCGATTTTTGACGAAAGAGATAACCACCCCCCCTTACGACATGCTTCAGAAACGTAAAAAATGGTCCGTTTTCAAATGTTGCCTCTTTTAACTACAATTCACATTTGTACGTGGAAAATCACTTTTAAAGATAAAATGAGATGTTTAAAGTGATTTTCAAGCTTCCAGGGGCCCTAAACACAAGATTTGAGGAATGGGTAAATGTGAATGAAAATGGCCAATTTATTCACTCTGAGGCCTTAAAAAGTTTTTCTCCACCCCAGAAAGTGAATTAAATAACATTTGTAGGCCTTTATTGTTCAATCAAAAACGTCCAATTTTTGATGAAAGAGATAACCACCCCCACTTACGACATGCTTCAGAAACTAAAAAAATGGTCTGTTTTCAAATGTTGCCTCTTTGAACTACAATTCACATTTGTACGTAGAAAATCACTTTTAAAGATAAAATGAGATATTTAAAGTGATTTTCATGCTTCCAGGGGCCTTAAACACGAGATTTGAGGAATGGTTAAAAGTGAATGAAAATGGCCAATTTACTCACTCTGCGGCCTTAAAAAGTGTTTCTCCTCCACGGGAAGTGAATAAAATAACATTTGGAGGCCTTTATTGTTCAATCAAAAACGTCCGATTTTTGATGAAAGAGATAACCACCCCCCCTTACGACATGCTTCAGAAACGTAAAAAATGGTCCGTTTTCAAATGTTGCCTCTTTGAACTACAACTCACATTTGTACGTGGAAAATCACTTTTAAAGATAAAATGAGATGTTTAAAGTGATTTTCATGCTTCCAGGGGCCTTAAACACAAGATTTGAGGAATGGGTAAAAGTGAATGAAAATGGCCAATTTACTCACTCTGCGGCCTTAAAAAAGTGTTTCTCCTCCACGGGAAGTGAATTAAATAACATTTGGAGGCCTTTATTGTTCAATCAAAAACGCCTGTTTTTTGGTGAAAGAGATAACCACCCCCTCTTACGACATGCTTCGGAAACGAAAAAAATGGTCCATTTTCAAATGTTGCCTCTTTGAACTACAATTCACATTTGTACGTGGAAAATCACTTTTAAAGATAAAATGAGATGTTTAAAGTGATTTTCATGCTTCCAGGGGCCTTAAACACGAGATTTGAGGAATGGGTAAAAGTGAATGAAAATGGCCAATTTACTCACTCTGCGGCCTTAAAAAGTGTTTCTCCTCCACAGGAAGTGAATAAAATAACATTTGGAGGCCTTTATTGTTCAATAAAAAACGCCTTTTTTTTGGTGAAAGAGATAACCACCCCCCCTTACGACATGCTTCAGAAACGAAAAAAATGGTCCATTTTCCAATGTTGCGTCTTTAAACGACAATTCACATTTGTACGTGGATAATCACTTTTAGAGATAAAATTAGATGTTTAAAGTGATTTTCAAGCTTCCAGGGGCCCTAAACAAAAGCCTTAAGGAATGGGTAAATGTGAATGAAAATGGCCAATTTATTCACTCTGAGGCCTTAAAAAGTTTTTCTCCACCCCAGAAAGTGAATTAAATAACATTTGTAGGCCTTTATTGTTCAATCAAAAACGTCCGATTTTTGATGAAAGAGATAACCACCCCCCCTTACGACATGCTTCAGAAACTAAAAAAATGGTCTGTTTTCAAATGTTGCCTCTTTGAACTACAATTCACATTTGTACGTGGAAAATCACTTTTAAAGATAAAATGAGATGTTTAAAGTGATTTTCATGCTTCCAGGGGCCTTAAACACAAGATTTGAGAAATGGGTAAAAGTGAATGAAAATGGCCAATTTACTCACTCTGCGGCCTTAAAAAGTGTTTCTCCTCCACGGGAAGTGAATTAAATAACATTTGGAGGCCTTTATTGTTCAATCAAAAACGCCTGTTTTTTGGTGAAAGAGATAACCACCCCCCCTTACGACATGCTTCAGAAACGAAAAAAATGGTCCATTTTCAAATGTTGCCTCTTTGAACTACAATTCACATTTGTACGTGGAAAATCACTTTTAAAGATAAAATGAGATGTTTAAAGTGATTTTCATGCTTCCAGGGGCCTTAAACACGAGATTAGAGGAATGGGTAAAAGTGAATGAAAATGGCCAATTTACTCACTCTGCGGCCTTAAAAAGTGTTTCTCCTCCACGGGAAGTGAATAAAATAACATTTGGAGGCCTTTATTGTTCAATAAAAAACGCCTTTTTTTTGGTGAAAGAGATAACCACCCCCCCTTACGACATGCTTCAGAAACGAAAAAAATGGTCCATTTTCAAATGTTGCGTCTTTAAACGACAATTCACATTTGTACGTGGATAATCACTTTTAGAGATAAAATTAGATGTTTAAAGTGATTTTCAAGCTTCCAGGGGCCCTAAACACAAGATTTGAGGAATGGGTAATTGTGAATGGAAATGGCCAATTTATTCACTCTGAGGCCTTAAAAAGTTTTTCTCCACCCCAGAAAGTGAATTTAATAACATTTGTAGGCCTTTATTGTTCAATTAAAAACGTCCGATTTTTGATGAAAGAGATAACCACCCCCCCTTACGACATGCTTCAGAAACTAAAAAAATGGTCTGTTTTCAAATGTTGCCTCTTTGAACTACAATTCACATTTGTACGTGGAAAATCACTTTTAAAGATAAAATGAGATGTTTAAAGTGATTTTCATGCTTCCAGGGGCCTTAAACACAAGATTTGAGAAATGGGTAAAAGTGAATGAAAATTGCCAATTTACTCACTCTGTGGCCTTTAAAAGTGTTTCTCCTCCACGGGAAGTGAATTAAAGAACATTTGGAGGCCTTTATTGTTCAATCAAAAACGCCTGTTTTTTGGTGAAAGAGATAACCACCCCCCCTTATGACATGCTTCAGAAACGAAAAAAATGGTCCGCTTTCAAATGTTGCCTCTCTGAACTACAATTCACATTTGTACGTGGAAAATCACTTTTAAAGATAAAATGAGACGTTTAAAGTGATTTTCATGCTTCCAGGGGCCTTAACACGAGATTTGAGGAATGGGTAAAAGTGAATGAAAATGGCCAATGTACTCACTCTGCGGCCTTAAAAAGTGTTTCTCCTCCACGGGAAGTGAATAAAATAACATTTGGAGGCCTTTATTGTTCAATCAAAAACGTCCGATTTTTGATGAAAGAGATAACCACCCCCCCTTATAACATGCTTCAGAAACTGAAAAAATTGTCTGTTTTCAAATGTTGCCTCTTTGAACTACAATTCACATTTGTACGTGGAAAATCACTTTTAAAGATAAAATGAGATGTTTAAAGTGATTTTCATGCTTCCAGGGGCCTTAAACACAAGATTTGAGGAATGGGTAAAAGTGAATGAATATGGCCAATTTACTCACTCTGCGGCCTTAAAAAGTGTTTCTCCTCCACGGGAAGTGAACTAAATAACATTTGTAGGCCTTTATTGTTCAAGCAAAAACACCCGATTTTTGACGAAAGAGATAACCAACCCCCCTTACGACATGCTTCAGAAACGTAAAAAATGGTCCGTTTTCAAATGTTGCCTCTTTGAACTACAATTCACATTTGTACGTGGAAAATCACTATTAAAGATAAAATGAGAGGTTTAAAGTGATTTTCATGCTTCCAGGGGCCTTAAACACAAGATTTTAGGAATGGGTAAAAGTGAATGAATATGGCCAATTTACTCACTCTGCGGCCTTAAAAAGTGTTTCTCCTCCACGGGAAGTGAACTAAATAACATTTGTAGGCCTTTATTGTTCAAGCGAAAACACCCGATTTTTGACGAAAGAGATAACCACCCCCCTTACGACATGCTTCAGAAACGTAAAAAATGGTCCGTTTTCAAATGTTGCCTCTTTTAACTACAATTCACATTTGTACGTGGAAAATCACTTTTAAAGATAAAATGAGATGTTTAAAGTGATTTTCAAGCTTCCAGGGGCCCTAAACACAAGATTTGAGGAATGGGTAAATGTGAATGAAAATGGCCAATTTATTCACTCTGAGGCCTTAACAAGTTTTTCTCCACCCCAGAAAGTGAATTAAATAACATTTGTAGGCCTTTATTGTTCAATCAAAAACGTCCAATTTTTGATGAAAGAGATAACCACCCCCCCTTACGACATACTTCAGAAACTAAAAAAATGGTCTGTTTTCAAATGTTGCCTCTTTGAACTACAATTCACATTTGTACGTGGAAAATCACTTTTAAAGATAAAATGAGATGTTGAAAGTGATTTTCATGCTTCCAGGGGCCTTAAACACAAGATTTGAGGAATGGGTAAAAGTGAATGAAAATGGCCAATTTACTCACTCTGCGGCCTTAAAAAAGTGTTTCTCCTCCACGGGAAGTGAATTAAATAACATTTGGAGGCCTTTATTGTTCAATCAAAACGCCTGTTTTTTGGTGAAAGAGATAACCACCCCCCCTTACGACATGCTTCGGAAACGAAAAAAATGGTCCATTTTCAAATGTTGCCTCTTTGAACTACAATTCACATTTGTACGTGGAAAATCACTTTTAAAGATAAAATGAGATGTTTAAAGTGATTTTCATGCTTCCAGGGCCTTAAACACGAGATTTGAGGAATGGGTAAAAGTGAATGAAAATGGCCAATTTACTCACTATGCGGCCTTAAAAAGTGTTTCTCCTCCACGGGAAGTGAATAAAATAACATTTGGAGGCCTTTATTGTTCAATAAAAAACGCCTTTTTTTTGGTGAAAGAGATAACCACCCCCCCTTACGACATGCTTCAGAAACGAAAAAAATGGTCCATTTTCCAATGTTGCGTCTTTAAACGACAATTCACATTTGTACGTGGATAATCACTTTTAGAGATAAAATTAGATGTTTAAAGTGATTTTCAAGCTTCCAGGGGCCCTAAACACAAGCCTTAAGGAATGGGTAAATGTGAATGAAAATGGCCAAAATGTATTCACTCTGAGGCCTTAAAAAAAATTTCTCCACCCCAGAAAGTGAATTAAATAACATTTGTAGGCCTTTATTGTTCAATCAAAAACGTCTGATTTTTGATGAAAGAGATAACCACCCCCCCTTACGACATGCTTCAGAAACGTAAAAAATGGTCCGTTTTCAAATGTTGCCTCTTTGAACTACAACTCACATTTGTACGTGGAAAATCACTTTTAAAGATAAAATGAGATGTTTAAAGTGATTTTCATGCTTCCAGGGGCCTTAAACACAAGATTTGAGGAATGGGTAAAAGTGAATGAAAATGGCCAATTTACTCACTCTGCGGCCTTAAAAAAGTGTTTCTCCTCCACGGGAAGTGAATTAAATAACATTTGGAGGCCTTTATTGTTCAATCAAAAACGCCTGTTTTTTGGTGAAAGAGATAACCACCCCCTCTTACGACATGCTTCGGAAACGAAAAAAATGGTCCATTTTCAAATGTTGCCTCTTTGAACTACAATTCACATTTGTACGTGGAAAATCACTTTTAAAGATAAAATGAGATGTTTAAAGTGATTTTCATGCTTCCAGGGGCCTTAAACACGAGATTTGAGGAATGGGTAAAAGTGAATGAAAATGGCCAATTTACTCACTCTGCGGCCTTAAAAAGTGTTTCTCCTCCACAGGAAGTGAATAAAATAACATTTGGAGGCCTTTATTGTTCAATAAAAAACGCCTTTTTTTTGGTGAAAGAGATAACCACCCCCCCTTACGACATGCTTCAGAAACGAAAAAAATGGTCCATTTTCCAATGTTGCGTCTTTAAACGACAATTCACATTTGTACGTGGATAATCACTTTTAGAGATAAAATTAGATGTTTAAAGTGATTTTCAAGCTTCCAGGGGCCCTAAACACAAGCCTCGAGGAATGGGTAAATGTGAATGAAAATGGCCAATTTATTCACTCTGAGGCCTTAAAAAGTTTTTCTCCACCCCAGAAAGTGAATTAAATAACATTTGTAGGCCTTTATTGTTCAATCAAAAACGTCCGATTTTTGATGAAAGAGATAACCACCCCCCCTTACGACATGCTTCAGAAACTAAAAAAATGGTCTGTTTTCAAATGTTGCCTCTTTGAACTACAATTCACATTTGTACGTGGAAAATCACTTTTAAAGATAAAATGAGATGTTTAAAGTGATTTTCATGCTTCCAGGGGCCTTAAACACAAGATTTGAGAAATGGGTAAAAGTGAATGAAAATGGCCAATTTACTCACTCTGCGGCCTTAAAAAGTGTTTCTCCTCCACGGGAAGTGAATTAAATAACATTTGGAGGCCTTTATTGTTCAATCAAAAACGCCTGTTTTTTGGTGAAAGAGATAACCACCCCCCCTTACGACATGCTTCAGAAACGAAAAAAATGGTCCATTTTCAAATGTTGCCTCTTTGAACTACAATTCACATTTGTACGTGGAAAATCACTTTTAAAGATAAAATGAGATGTTTAAAGTGATTTTCATGCTTCCAGGGGCCTTAAACACGAGATTAGAGGAATGGGTAAAAGTGAATGAAAATGGCCAATTTACTCACTCTGCGGCCTTAAAAAGTGTTTCTCCTCCACGGGAAGTGAATAAAATAACATTTGGAGGCCTTTATTGTTCAATAAAAAACGCCTTTTTTTTGGTGAAAGAGATAACCACCCCCCCTTACGACATGCTTCAGAAACGAAAAAAATGGTCCATTTTCAAATGTTGCGTCTTTAAACGACAATTCACATTTGTACGTGGATAATCACTTTTAGAGATAAAATTAGATGTTTAAAGTGATTTTCAAGCTTCCAGGGGCCCTAAACACAAGATTTGAGGAATGGGTAATTGTGAATGGAAATGGCCAATTTATTCACTCTGAGGCCTTAAAAAGTTTTTCTCCACCCCAGAAAGTGAATTAAATAACATTTGTAGGCCTTTATTGTTCAATTAAAAACGTCCGATTTTTGATGAAAGAGATAACCACCCCCCCTTACGACATGCTTCAGAAACTAAAAAAATGGTCTGTTTTCAAATGTTGCCTCTTTGAACTACAATTCACATTTGTACGTGGAAAATCACTTTTAAAGATAAAATGAGATGTTTAAAGTGATTTTCATGCTTCCAGGGGCCTTAAACACAAGATTTGAGAAATGGGTAAAAGTGAATGAAAATTGCCAATTTACTCACTCTGTGGCCTTTAAAAGTGTTTCTCCTCCACGGGAAGTGAATAAAATAACATTTGGAGGCCTTTATTGTTCAATCAAAAACGTCCGATTTTTGATGAAAGAGATAACCACCCCCCCTTATAACATGCTTCAGAAACTGAAAAAATTGTCTGTTTTCAAATGTTGCCTCTTTGAACTACAATTCACATTTGTACGTGGAAAATCACTTTTAAAGATAAAATGAGATGTTTAAAGTGATTTTCATGCTTCCAGGGGCCTTAAACACAAGATTTGAGGAATGGGTAAAAGTGAATGAATATGGCCAATTTACTCACTCTGCGGCCTTAAAAAGTGTTTCTCCTCCACGGGAAGTGAACTAAATAACATTTGTAGGCCTTTATTGTTCAAGCGAAAACACCCGATTTTTGACGAAAGAGATAACCACCCCCCCTTACGACATGCTTCAGAAACGTAAAAAATGGTCCGTTTTCAAATGTTGCCTCTTTTAACTACAATTCACATTTGTACGTGGAAAATCACTTTTAAAGATAAAATGAGATGTTTAAAGTGATTTTCAAGCTTCCAGGGTCCCTAAACACAAGATTTGAGGAATGGGTAAATGTGAATGAAAATGGCCAATTTATTCACTCTGAGGCCTTAAAAAGTTTTTCTCCACCCCAGAAAGTGAATTAAATAACATTTGTAGGCCTTTATTGTTCAATCAAAAACGTCCGATTTTTGATGAAAGAGATAACCACCCCCACTTACGACATGCTTCAGAAACTAAAAAAATGGTCTGTTTTCAAATGTTGCCTCTTTGAACTACAATTCACATTTGTACGTGGAAAATCACTTTTAAAGATAAAAGGAGATGTTTAAAGTGATTTTCATGCTTCCAGGGGCCTTAAACACAAGATTTGAGGAATGGGTAAAAGTGAATGAAAATGGCCAATTTACTCACTCTGCGGCCTTAAAAAGTGTTTCTCCTCCACGGGAAGTGAATTAAATAACATTTGGAGGCCTTTATTGTTCAATCAAAAACACCTGTTTTTTGGTGAAAGAGATAACCACCCCCCCTTACGACATGCTTCAGAAACGAAAAAAATGGTCCATTTTCAAATGTTGCCTCTTTGAACTACAATTCACATTTGTACGTGGAAAATCACTTTTAAAGATAAAATGAGATGTTTAAAGTGATTTTCATGCTTCCAGGGGCCTTAAACACGAGATTAGAGGAATGGGTAAAAGTGAATGAAAATGGCCAATTAACTCACTCTGCGGCCTTAAAAATTGTTTCTCCTCCACGGGAAGTGAACTAAATAACATTTGTAGGCCTTTATTGTTCAAGCGAAAACACCCGATTTTTGACGAAAGAGATAACCACCCCCCCTTACGACATGCTTCAGAAACGTAAAAAATGGTCCGTTTTCAAATGTTGCCTCTTTTAACTACAATTCACATTTGTACGTGGAAAATCACTTGTAAAGATAAAATGAGATGTTTAAAGTGATTTTCAAGCTTCCAGGGTCCCTAAACACAAGATTTGAGGAATGGGTAAAAGTGAATGAAAATGGCCAATTTACTCACTCTGCGGCCTTAAAAAAGTGTTTCTCCTCCACGGGAAGTGAATTAAATAACATTTGGAGGCCTTTATTGTTCAATCAAAACGCCTGTTTTTTGGTGAAAGAGATAACCACCCCCCCTTACGACATGCTTCGGAAACGAAAAAAATGGTCCATTTTCAAATGTTGCCTCTTTGAACTACAATTCACATTTGTACGTGGAAAATCACTTTTAAAGATAAAATGAGATGTTTAAAGTGATTTTCATGCTTCCAGGGCCTTAAACACGAGATTTGAGGAATGGGTAAAAGTGAATGAAAATGGCCAATTTACTCACTCTGCGGCCTTAAAAAGTGTTTCTCCTCCACGGGAAGTGAATAAAATAACATTTGGAGGCCTTTATTGTTCAATAAAAAACGCCTTTTTTTTGGTGAAAGAGATAACCACCCCCCCCTTACGACATGCTTCAGAAACGAAAAAAATGGTCCATTTTCCAATGTTGCGTCTTTAAACGACAATTCACATTTGTACGTGGATAATCACTTTTAGAGATAAAATTAGATGTTTAAAGTGATTTTCAAGCTTCCAGGGGCCCTAAACACAAGCCTTAAGGAATGGGTAAATGTGAATGAAAATGGCCAAAATGTATTCACTCTGAGGCCTTAAAAAAAATTTCTCCACCCCAGAAAGTGAATTAAATAACATTTGTAGGCCTTTATTGTTCAATCAAAAACGTCCGATTTTTGATGAAAGAGATAACCACCCCCCCTTACGACATGCTTCAGAAACTAAAAAAATGGTCTGTTTTCAAATGTTGCCTCTTTGAACTACAATTCACATTTGTACATGGAAAATCACTTTTAAAGATAAAATGAGATGTTTAAAGTGATTTTCATGCTTTCAGGGGCCTTAAACACAAGATTTGAGGAATGGGTAAAAGTGAATGAATATGGCCAATTTACTCACTCTGCGGCCGTAAAAAGTGTTTCTCCTCCACGGGAAGTGAACTAAATAACATTTGTAGGCCTTTATTGTTCAAGCAAAAAGGCCCGATTTTTGACGAAAGAGATAACCACCCCCCCTTACGACATGCTTCAGAAACGTAAAAAATGGTCCGTTTTCAAATGTTGCCTCTTTGAACTACAATTCACATTTGTACTTGGAAAATCACTTTTAAAGATAAAATGAGATGTTTAAAGTGATTTTCATGCTTCCAGGGTCCTTAAACACGAGATTTGAGGAATGGGTAAAAGTGAATGAAAATGGCCAATTTACTCACTCTGCGGCCTTAAAAATTGTTTCTCCTCCACGGGAAGTGAATAAAATAACATTTGGAGGCCTTTATTGTTCAATCAAAAACGTCCGATTTTTGATGAAAGAGATAACCACCCCCCCTTACAACATGCTTCAGAAACTAAAAAAATGGTCTGTTTTCAAATGTTGCCTCTTTGAACTACAATTCACATTTGTACGTGGAAAATCACTTTTAAAGATAAAATGAGATGTTTAAAGTGATTTTCATGCTTCCAGGGGCCTTAAACACAAGATTTGAGGAATGGGTAAAAGTGAATGAATATGGCCAATTTACTCACTCTGCGGCCTTAAAAAGTGTTTCTCCTCCACGGGAAGTGAACTAAATAACATTTGTAGGCCTTTATTGTTCAAGCGAAAACACCCGATTTTTGACGAAAGAGATAACCACCCCCCCTTACGACATGCTTCAGAAACGTAAAAAATGGTCCGTTTTCAAATGTTGCCTCTTTTAACTACAATTCACATTTGTACGTGGAAAATCACTTTTAAAGATAAAATGAGATGTTTAAAGTGATTTTCAAGCTTCCAGGGTCCCTAAACACAAGATTTGAGGAATGGGTAAATGTGAATGAAAATGGCCAATTTATTCACTCTGAGGCCTTAAAAAGTTTTTCTCCACCCCAGAAAGTGAATTAAATAACATTTGTAGGCCTTTATTGTTCAATCAAAAACGTCCGATTTTTGATGAAAGAGATAACCACCCCCACTTACGACATGCTTCAGAAACAAAAAAAATGGTCTGTTTTCAAATGTTGCCTCTTTGAACTACAATTCACATTTGTACGTGGAAAATCACTTTTAAAGATAAAAGGAGATGTTTAAAGTGATTTTCATGCTTCCAGGGGCCTTAAACACAAGATTTGAGGAATGGGTAAAAGTGAATGAAAATGGCCAATTTACTCACTCTGCGGCCTTAAAAAGTGTTTCTCCTCCACGGGAAGTGAATTAAATAACATTTGGAGGCCTTTATTGTTCAATCAAAAACGCCTGTTTTTTGGTGAAAGAGATAACCACCCCCCCTTACGACATGCTTCAGAAACGAAAAAAATGGTCCATTTTCAAATGTTGCCTCTTTGAACTACAATTCACATTTGTACGTGGAAAATCACTTTTAAAGATAAAATGAGATGTTTAAAGTGATTTTCATGCTTCCAGGGGCCTTAAACACGAGATTAGAGGAATGGGTAAAAGTGAATGAAAATGGCCAATTAACTCACTCTGCGGCCTTAAAAAGTGTTTCTCCTCCACGGGAAGTGAACTAAATAACATTTGTAGGCCTTTATTGTTCAAGCGAAAACACCCGATTTTTGACGAAAGAGATAACCACCCCCCCTTACGACATGCTTCAGAAACGTAAAAAATGGTCCGTTTTCAAATGTTGCCTCTTTTAACTACAATTCACATTTGTACGTGGAAAATCACTTGTAAAGATAAAATGAGATGTTTAAAGTGATTTTCAAGCTTCCAGGGTCCCTAAACACAAGATTTGAGGAATGGGTAAATGTGAATGAAAATGGCCAATTTATTCACTCTGAGGCCTTAAAAAGTTTTTCTCCACCCCAGAAAGTGAATTAAATAACATTTGTAGGCCTTTATTGTTCAATTAAAAACGTCCGATTTTTGATGAAAGAGATAACCCCCCCCCTTACGACATGCTTCAGAAACGTAAAAAATGGTCCGTTTTCAAATTTTGCCTCTTTGAACTACAATTCACATTTGTACGTGGAAAATCACTTTTAAAGATAAAATGAGATGTTTAAAGTGATTTTCATGCTTCCAGGGGCCTTAAACACAAGATTTGAGGAATGGGTAAAAGTGAATGAATATGGCCAATTTACTCACTCTGCGGCCTTAAAAAGTGTTTCTCCTCCACGGGAAGTGAACTAAATAACATTTGTAGGCCTTTATTGTTCAAGCGAAAACACCCGATTTTTGACGAAAGAGATAACCACCCCCCCTTACGACATGCTTCAGAAACGTAAAAAATGGTCCGTTTTCAAATGTTGCCTCTTTTAACTACAATTCACATTTGTACGTGGAAAATCACTTTTAAAGATAAAATGAGATGTTTAAAGTGATTTTCAAGCTTCCAGGGTCCCTAAACACAAGATTTGAGGAATGGGTAAATGTGAATGAAAATGGCCAATTTATTCACTCTGAGGCCTTAAAAAGTTTTTCTCCACCCCAGAAAGTGAATTAAATAACATTTGTAGGCCTTTATTGTTCAATCAAAAACGTCCGATTTTTGATGAAAGAGATAACCACCCCCACTTACGACATGCTTCAGAAACTAAAAAAATGGTCTGTTTTCAAATGTTGCCTCTTTGAACTACAATTCACATTTGTACGTGGAAAATCACTTTTAAAGATAAAAGGAGATGTTTAAAGTGATTTTCATGCTTCCAGGGGCCTTAAACACAAGATTTGAGGAATGGGTAAAAGTGAATGAAAATGGCCAATTTACTCACTCTGCGGCCTTAAAAAGTGTTTCTCCTCCACGGGAAGTGAATTAAATAACATTTGGAGGCCTTTATTGTTCAATCAAAAACACCTGTTTTTTGGTGAAAGAGATAACCACCCCCCCTTACGACATGCTTCAGAAACGAAAAAAATGGTCCATTTTCAAATGTTGCCTCTTTGAACTACAATTCACATTTGTACGTGGAAAATCACTTTTAAAGATAAAATGAGATGTTTAAAGTGATTTTCATGCTTCCAGGGGCCTTAAACACGAGATTAGAGGAATGGGTAAAAGTGAATGAAAATGGCCAATTAACTCACTCTGCGGCCTTAAAAATTGTTTCTCCTCCACGGGAAGTGAACTAAATAACATTTGTAGGCCTTTATTGTTCAAGCGAAAACACCCGATTTTTGACGAAAGAGATAACCACCCCCCCTTACGACATGCTTCAGAAACGTAAAAAATGGTCCGTTTTCAAATGTTGCCTCTTTTAACTACAATTCACATTTGTACGTGGAAAATCACTTGTAAAGATAAAATGAGATGTTTAAAGTGATTTTCAAGCTTCCAGGGTCCCTAAACACAAGATTTGAGGAATGGGTAAATGTGAATGAAAATGGCCAATTTATTCACTCTGAGGCCTTAAAAAGTTTTTCTCCACCCCAGAAAGTGAATTAAATAACATTTGTAGGCCTTTATTGTTCAATTAAAAACGTCCGATTTTTGATGAAAGAGATAACCCCCCCCCCCCTTACGACATGCTTCAGAAACGTAAAAAATGGTCCGTTTTCAAATTTTGCCTCTTTGAACTACAATTCACATTTGTACTTGGAAAATCACTTTTAAAGATAAAATGAGATGTTTAAAGTGATTTTCATGCTTCCAGGGGCCTTAAACACAAGATTTGAGAAATGGGTAAAAGTGAATGAAAATGGCCAATTTACTCACTCTGCGGCCTTAAAAAGTGTTTCTCCTCCACGGGAAGTGAATTAAATAACATTTGGAGGCCTTTATTGTTCAATCAAAAACGCCTGTTTTTTGGTGAAAGAGATAACCACCCCCCCTTACGACATGCTTCAGAAACGAAAAAAATGGTCCATTTTCAAATGTTGCCTCTTTGAACTACAATTCACATTTGTACGTGGATAATCACTTTTAAAGATAAAATGAGATGTTTAAAGTTATTTTCATGCTTCCAGGGGCCTTAAACACGAGATTTGAGGAATGGGTAAAAGTGAATGAAAATGGCCAATTTACTCACTCTGCGGCCTTAAAAAGTGTTTCTCCTCCACGGGAAGTGAATAAAATAACATTTGGAGGCCTTTATTGTTCAATCAAAAACGCCTTTTTTTTGGTGAAAGAGATAACCACCCCCCCTTACGACATGCTTCAGAAACGAAAAAAATGGTCCATTTTCAAATGGTGCGTCTTTAAACGACAATTCACATTGTACGTGGATAATCACTTTTAGAGATAAAATTAGATGTTTAAAGTGATTTTCAAGCTTCCAGGGGCCCTAAACACAAGATTTGAGGAATCGGTAATTGTGAATGGAAATGGCCAATTTATTCACTCTGAGGCCTTTAAAAGTGTTTCTCCTCCACGGGAAGTGAATTAAATAACATTTGGAGGCCTTTATTGTTCAATCAAAAACGCCTGTTTTTTGGTGAAAGAGATAACCACCCCCCCTTATGACATGCTTCAGAAACGAAAAAAATGGTCCGCTTTCAAATGTTGCCTCTTTGAACTACAATTCACATTTGTACGTGGAAAATCACTTTTAAAGATAAAATGAGATGTTTAAAGTGATTTTCAAGCTTCCAAGGGCCCTAAACACAAGATTTGAGGAATGGGTAAATGTGAATGGAAATGGCCAATTTATTCACTCTGAAGCCCTAAAAAGTTTTTCTCCACCCCAGAAAGTGAATTAAATAACATTTGTAGGCCTTTATTGTTCAATTAAAAACGTCCGATTTTTGATGAAAGAGATAACCACCCCCCCTTACGACATGCTTCAGAAACGTATAAAATGGTCCGTTTTCAAATGTTGCCTCTTTGAACTACAATTCACATTTGTACGTGGAAAATCACGTTTAAAGATAAAATGAGATGTTTAAAGTGATTTTCAAGCTTCCAGGGGCCCTAAACACGAGATTTGAGGAATGGGTAAAAGTGAATAAAAATGGCCAATTTACTCACTCTGCGGCCTTAAAAAGTGTTTCTCCTCCACGGGAAGTGAATAAAATAACATTTGGAGGCCTTTATTGTTCAGTCAAAAACGCCTTTTTTTTGGTGAAAGAGATAACCACCCCCCCTTACGACATGCTTCAGAAACGAAAAAAATGGTCCATTTTCAAATGTTGCGTTTTTAAACGACAATTTACATTTGTACGTGGAAAATCACTTTTAAAGATAAAATGAGATGTTTAAAGTGATTTTCATGCTTCCAAGGGCCGTAAACACAAGATTTGAGGAATGGGTAAAAGTGAATGAATATGGCCAATTTACTCATTCTGCGGCCTTAAAAAGTGTTTCTCCTCCACGGGAAGTGAATAAAATAACATTTGGAGGCCTTTATTGTTCAATCAAAAACGCCTTTTTTTTGGTGAAAGAGATAACCACCCCCCCTTACGACATGCTTCAGAAACGAAAAAAATGGTCCATTTTCAAATGTTGCGTCTTTAAACGACAATTCACATTTGTATGTGGTTAATCACTGTTAGAGATAAAATTAGATGTTTAAAGTGATTTTCAAGCTTCCAGGGGCCCTAAACACAAGATTTGAGGAATGGGTAAATGTGAATGGAAAATGGCCAATTTATTCACTCTGAGGCCTTAAAAAAATTTTCTCCACCCCAGAAAGTGAATTAAATAACCTTTGTAGGCCTTTATTGTTCAAGCGAAAACGCCCGATTTTTGACCAAAGAGATAACCACCCCCCCTTACGACATGCTTCAGAAACGTAAAAAATGGTCCGTTTTCAAATGTTGCCTCTTTTAACTACAATTCACATTTGTACGTGGAAAATCACTTTTAAAGATAAAATGAGATGTTTAAAGTGATTTTCAAGCTTCCAGGGGCCCTAAACACAATATTTGAGGAATGGGTAAATGTGAATGAAAATGGCCAATTTATTCACTCTGAGGCCTTAAAAAGTTTTTCTCCACCCCAGAAAGTGAATTAAATAACATTTGTAGGCCTTTATTGTTCAATTAAAAACATCCAATTTTTGATGAAAGAGATAACCACCCCCCTTACGACATGCTTCAGAAACTCAAAAAAATGGTCTGTTTTCAAATGTTGCCTCTTTGAACTACAATTCACATTTGTACGTGGAAAATCACTTTTAAAGATAAAATGAGATGTTTAAAGTGATTTTCTGTCTTCCAGGGGCCTTAAACACGAGATTTGAGGAATGGGTAAAAGTGAATGAAAATGGCCAATTTACTCACTCTGCGGCCTTAAAAAGTGTTTCTCCTCCACAGGAAGTGAATAAAATACCATTTGGAGGCCTTTATTGTTCAATCAAAAACGTCTGATTTTTGATGAAAGAGATAACCACCCCCCCTTACGACATGCTTCAGAAACGTAAAAAATGGTCCGTTTTCAAATGTTGCCTCTTTGAACTACAATTCACATTTGTACGTGGAAAATCACTATTAAAGATAAAATAAGAGGTTTAAAGTGATTTTCATGCTTCCAGGGGCTTTAAACACAAGATTTGAGGAATGGGTAAAAGTGAATGAATATGGCCAATTTACTCAGTCTGCGGCCTTAAAAAGTGTTTCTCCTCCACGGGAAGTGAACTAAATAACATTTGTAGGCCTTTATTGTTCAAGCGAAAACGCCCGATTTTTGACGAAAGAGATAACCACCCCCCCTTACGACAAGCTTCAGAAACGTAAAAAATGGTCCGTTTTCAAATGTTGCCTCTTTGAACTACAATTCACATTTGTACGTGGAAAATCACTTTTAAAGATAAAATGATATGTTTAAAGTGATTTTCATGCTTCCAGGGGCCTTAAACACAAGATTTGAGGAATGGGTAAAAGTGAATGAATATGGCCAATTTACTCATTCTGAGTCCTTAAAAAGTGTTTCTCCTCCACGGGAAGTGAATTAAATAACATTTGTAGGCCTTTATTGTTCAAGCGAAAACACAATTTTTTTGACGAAAGAGATAACCACCCCCCCTTACGACATGCTTCAGAAACGTAAAAAATGGTCCGTTTTCAAATGTTGCCTCTTTGAACTACAATTCACATTTGTACGTGGAAAATCACTTTTAAAGATAAAATGAGAAAAATGAGATGTTTAAAGTGATTTTCATGCTTCCAGGGGCCTTAGCACGAGATTTGAGGAATGGGTAAAAGTGAATGAAAATGGCCAATTTACTCACTCTGCGGCCTTAAAAAGTGTTTCTCCTCCACGGGAAGTGAATAAAATAACATTTGGAGGCCTTTATTGTTCAATCAAAAACGTCCGATTTTTGATGCAAGAGATAACCACCCCCACTTACGACATGCTTCAGAAACTAAAAAAATGGTATGTTTTCAAATGTTGCCTCTTTGAACTACAATTCAAATTTGAACGTGGAAAATCACTTTTAAAGATGAAATGAGATGTTTAAAGTGATTTTCATGCTTCCAGGGGCCTTAAACACAAGATTTGAGGAATGGGTAAAAGTGAATGAATATGGCCAATTTACTCACTCTGCGGCCTTAAAAAGTGTTTCTCCTCCACGGGAAGTGAATAAAATAACATTTGGAGGCCTTTATTGTTCAATCAAAAACGTCCGATTTTTGATGAAAGAGATAACCAACCCCCCTTACGACATGCTTCAGAAACGTAAAAAATGGTCCGTTTTCAAATGTTGCCTCTTTGAACTACAATTCACATTTGTACGTGGAAAATCACTATTAAAGATAAAATGAGAGGTTTAAAGTGATTTTCATGCTTCCAGGGGCCTTAAACACAAGATTTGAGGAATGGGTAAAAGTGAATGAATATGGCCAATTTACTCAGTCTGCGGCCTTAAAAAGTGTTTCTCCTCCACGGGAAGTGAACTAAATAACATTTGTAGGCCTTTATTGTTCAAGCGAAAACGCCCGATTTTTGACGAAAGAGATAACCACCCCCCCTTACGACAAGCTTCAGAAACGTAAAAAATGGTCCGTTTTCAAATGTTGCCTCTTTGAACTACAATTCACATTTGTACGTGGAAAATCACTTTTAAAGATAAAATGAGATGTTTAAAGTGATTTTCATGCTTCCAGGGGCCTTAAACACAAGATTTGAGGAATGGGTAAAAGTGAATGAATATGGCCAATTTACTCACTCTGCGGCCTTAAAAAGTGTTTCTCCTCCACGGGAAGTGAACTAAATAACATTTGTAGGCCTTTATTGTTCAAGCGAAAACACCCGATTTTTGACGAAAGAGATAACCACCCCCCCTTACGACATGCTTCAGAAACGTAAAAAATGGTCCGTTTTCAAATGTTGCCTCTTTTAACTACAATTCACATTTGTACGTGGAAAATCACTTTTAAAGATAAAATGAGATGTTTAAAGTGATTTTCAAGCTTCCAGGGGCCCTAAACACAAGATTTGAGGAATGGGTAAATGTGAATGAAAATGGCCAATTTATTCACTCTGAGGCCTTAAAAAGTTTTTCTCCACCCCAGAAAGTGAATTAAATAACATTTGTAGGCCTTTATTGTTCAATCAAAAACGTCCAATTTTTGATGAAAGAGATAACCACCCCCCCTTACGACATGCTTCAGAAACTAAAAAAATTGTCTGTTTTCAAATGTTGCCTCTTTGAACTACAATTCACATTTGTACGTGGAAAATCACTTTCAAAGATAAAATGAGATGTTTAAAGTGATTTTCATGCTTCCAGGGGCCTTAAATACAAGATTTGAGAAATGGGTAAAAGTGAATGAAAATGGCCAATTTACTCACTCTGCGGCCTTAAAAAAGTGTTTCTCCTCCACGGGAAGTGAATTAAATAACATTTGGAGGCCTTTATTGTTCAATCAAAAACGCCTGTTTTTTGGTGAAAGAGATAACCACCCCCCCTTACGACATGCTGCGTAAACGAAAAAAATGGTCCATTTTCAAATGTTGCCTCTTTGAACTACAATTCACATTTGTACGTGGAAAATCACTTTTAAAGATAAAATGAGATGTTTAAAGTGATTTTCATGCTTCCAGGGGCCTTAAACACGAGATTTGAGGAATGGGTAAAAGTGAATGAAAATGGCCAATTTACTCACTCTGCGGCCTTAAAAAGTGTTCCTCCTCCACGGGAAGTGAATAAAATAACATTTGGAGGCCTTTATTGTTCAATCAAAAACGCCTTTTTTTTGGTGAAAATGATAACCACCCCCCCTTACGACATGCTTCAGAAACGAAAAAAATGGTCCATTTTCAAATGTTGCGTCTTTAAACGACAATTCACATTTGTACGTGGATAATCACTTTTAGAGATAAAATTAGATGTTTAAAGTGATTTTCAAGCTTCCAGGGGCCCTAAACACAAGATTTGAGGAATGGGTAAATGTGAATGGAAATGGCCAATTTATTCACTCTGAGGCCTTAAAAAGTTTTTCTCCACCCCAGAAAGTGAATTAAATAACATTTGTAGGCCTTTATTGTTCAATTAAAAACGTCCGATTTTTGATGAAAGAGATAACCACCCCCCCTTACGACATGCTTCAGAAACTTAAAAAATGGTCTGTTTTCAAATGTTGCCTCTTTGAACTACAGATCACATTTGTACGTGGAAAATCACTTTTAAAGATAAAATGAGATGTTTAAAGTGATTTTCATGCTTCCAGGGGCCTTAAACACAAGATTTGAGAAATGGGTAAAAGTGAATGAAAATGGCCAATTTACTCACTCTGCGGCCTTAAAAAGTGTTTCTCCTCCACGGGAAGTGAATTAAATAACATTTGGAGGCCTTTATTGTTCAATCAAAAACGCCTGTTTTTTGGTGAAAGAGATAACCACCCCCCCCTTACGACATGCTTCAGAAACGAAAAAAATGGTCCATTTTCAAATGTTGCCTCTTTGAACTACAATTCACATTTGTACGTGGAAAATCACTTTTAAAGATAAAATGAGATGTTTAAAGTGATTTTCATGCTTCCAGGGGCCTTAAACACGAGATTAGAGGAATGGGTAAAAGTGAATGAAAATGGCCAATTTACTCACTCTGCGGCCTTAAAAAGTGTTTCTCCTCCACGGGAAGTGAATAAAATAACATTTGGAGGCCTTTATTGTTCAATAAAAAACGCCTTTTTTTTGGTGAAAGAGATAACCACCCCCCCTTACGACATTCTTCAGAAACGAAAAAAATGGTCCATTTTCAAATGTTGCGTCTTTAAACGACAATTCACATTTGTACGTGGATAATCACTTTTAGAGATAAAATTAGATGTTTAAAGTGATTTTCAAGCTTCCAGGGGCCCTAAACACAAGATTTGAGGAATGGGTAATTGTGAATGGAAATGGCCAATTTATTCACTCTGAGGCCTTAAAAAGTTTTTCTCCACCCCAGAAAGTGAATTAAATAACATTTGTAGGCCTTTATTGTTCAATTAAAAACGTCCGATTTTTGATGAAAGAGATAACCACCCCCCCTTACGACTAGGGGTGGGCGGAATTTGCGGAAGCGACTTCCGAAAATTATCGCGAAAATGTTAAAAATCTCCGCAAACAAGCAGAAATATCGCGAAGATGCGGAAGTTTTTTTCCGGCATGTTCGCGAGATTTTCTGCATGGTTGCGGGTCGCCAACTTACCCATGTGGTTGCTTGCGGGCGCGGCCATCTTGTTTTCAGTTGTCTCGCGGTGCATGATCGCGAGAAAAAAGACGTGATCGCGCGACGCATGACGTCACTGCGGACGCGAACTGTCGCGAGACAGCGCAAATGGCTAAAACAATACAACATCTCATGGAGAACGCGACCGGATCGGGAAAACTTGTCAGCGAACGCGGGGATTCAGGTAAGGCGATCGCGCGCGCGCGAGAATGTATTATTTTACAGCGCGAGCAAGAACCAAAATATCGCAAAGCTGCGGAATGCGGAAATTTTGACATTTCCGCGCTCTCCGCGGAACGCGGAAATGCCAAAATATCGCAAATTCCGCGAACGGAACGAAAATTTTGCCCAGGCCTACTTACGACATGCTTCAGAAACTAAAAAAATGGTCTGTTTTCAAATGTTGCCTCTTTGAACTACAATTCACATTTGTACGTGGAAAATCACTTTTAAAGATAAAATGAGATGTTTAAAGTGATTTTCATGCTTCCAGGGGCCTTAAACACAAGATTTGAGAAATGGGTAAAAGTGAATGAAAATTGCCAATTTACTCACTCTGTGGCCTTTAAAAGTGTTTCTCCTCCACGGGAAGTGAATTAAATAACATTTGTAGGCCTTTATTGTTCAAGCAAAAACACCCGATTTTTGACGAAAGAGATAACCAACCCCCCTTACGACATGCTTCAGAAACGTAAAAAATGGTCCGTTTTCAAATGTTGCCTCTTTGAACTACAATTCACATTTGTACGTGGAAAATCACTATTAAAGATAAAATGAGAGGTTTAAAGTGATTTTCATGCTTCCAGGGGCCTTAAACACAAGATTTGAGGAATGGGTAAAAGTGAATGAATATGGCCAATTTACTCAGTCTGCGGCCTTAAAAAGTGTTTCTCCTCCACGGGAAGTGAACTAAATAACATTTGTAGGCCTTTATTGTTCAAGCGAAAACGCCCGATTTTTGACGAAAGAGATAACCACCCCCCCTTACGACAAGCTTCAGAAACGTAAAAAATGGTCCGTTTTCAAATGTTGCCTCTTTGAACTACAATTCACATTTGTACGTGGAAAATCACTTTTAAAGATCAAATGAGATGTTTAAAGTGATTTTCATGCTTCCAGGGGCCTTAAACACAAGATTTGAGGAATGGGTAAAAGTGAATGAATATGGCCAATTTACTCACTCTGCGGCCTTAAAAAGTGTTTCTCCTCCACGGGAAGTGAACTAAATAACATTTGTAGACCTTTATTGTTCAAGCGAAAACACCCGATTTTTGACGAAAGAGATAACCACCCCCCCTTACGACATGCTTCAGAAACGTAAAAAATGGTCCGTTTTCAAATGTTGCCTCTTTTAACTACAATTCACATTTGTACGTGGAAAATCACTTTTAAAGATAAAATGAGATGTTTAAAGTGATTTTCAAGCTTCCAGGGGCCCTAAACACAAGATTTGAGGAATGGGTAAATGTGAATGAAAATGGCCAATTTATTCACTCTGAGGCCTTAAAAAGTTTTTCTCCACCCCAGAAAGTGAATTAAATAACATTTGTAGGCCTTTATTGTTCAATCAAAAACGTCCAATTTTTGATGAAAGAGATAACCACCCCCCCTTACGACATGCTTCAGAAACTAAAAAAATGGTCTGTTTTCAAATGTTGCCTCTTTGAACTACAATTCACATTTGTACGTAGAAAATCACTTTTAAAGATAAAATGAGATATTTAAAGTGATTTTCATGCTTCCAGGGGCCTTAAACACGAGATTTGAGGAATGGTTAAAAGTGAATGAAAATGGCCAATTTACTCACTCTGCGGCCTTAAAAAGTGTTTCTCCTCCACGGGAAGTGAATAAAATAACATTTGGAGGCCTTTATTGTTCAATCAAAAACGTCCGATTTTTGATGAAAGAGATAACCACCCCCCCTTACGACATGCTTCAGAAACGTAAAAAATGGTCCGTTTTCAAATGTTGCCTCTTTGAACTACAACTCACATTTGTACGTGGAAAATCACTTTTAAAGATAAAATGAGATGTTTAAAGTGATTTTCATGCTTCCAGGGGCCTTAAACACAAGATTTGAGGAATGGGTAAAAGTGAATGAAAATGGCCAATTTACTCACTCTGCGGCCTTAAAAAAGTGTTTCTCCTCCACGGGAAGTGAATTAAATAACATTTGGAGGCCTTTATTGTTCAATCAAAAACGCCTGTTTTTTGGTGAAAGAGATAACCACCCCCTCTTACGACATGCTTCGGAAACGAAAAAAATGGTCCATTTTCAAATGTTGCCTCTTTGAACTACAATTCACATTTGTACGTGGAAAATCACTTTTAAAGATAAAATGAGATGTTTAAAGTGATTTTCATGCTTCCAGGGGCCTTAAACACGAGATTTGAGGAATGGGTAAAAGTGAATGAAAATGGCCAATTTACTCACTCTGCGGCCTTAAAAAGTGTTTCTCCTCCACAGGAAGTGAATAAAATAACATTTGGAGGCCTTTATTGTTCAATAAAAAACGCCTTTTTTTTGGTGAAAGAGATAACCACCCCCCCTTACGACATGCTTCAGAAACGAAAAAATGGTCCATTTTCCAATGTTGCGTCTTTAAACGACAATTCACATTTGTACGTGGATAATCACTTTTAGAGATAAAATTAGATGTTTAAAGTGATTTTCAAGCTTCCAGGGGCCCTAAACAAAAGCCTTAAGGAATGGGTAAATGTGAATGAAAATGGCCAATTTATTCACTCTGAGGCCTTAAAAAGTTTTTCTCCACCCCAGAAAGTGAATTAAATAACATTTGTAGGCCTTTATTGTTCAATCAAAAACGTCCGATTTTTGATGAAAGAGATAACCACCCCCCCTTACGACATGCTTCAGAAACTAAAAAAATGGTCTGTTTTCAAATGTTGCCTCTTTGAACTACAATTCACATTTGTACGTGAAAAATCACTTTTAAAGATAAAATGAGATGTTTAAAGTGATTTTCATGCTTCCAGGGGCCTTAAACACAAGATTTGAGAAATGGGTAAAAGTGAATGAAAATGGCCAATTTACTCACTCTGCGGCCTTAAAAAGTGTTTCTCCTCCACGGGAAGTGAATTAAATAACATTTGGAGGCCTTTATTGTTCAATCAAAAACGCCTGTTTTTTGGTGAAAGAGATAACCACCCCCCCTTACGACATGCTTCAGAAACGAAAAAAATGGTCCATTTTCAAATGTTGCCTCTTTGAACTACAATTCACATTTGTACGTGGAAAATCACTTTTAAAGATAAAATGAGATGTTTAAAGTGATTTTCATGCTTCCAGGGGCCTTAAACACGAGATTAGAGGAATGGGTAAAAGTGAATGAAAATGGCCAATTTACTCACTCTGCGGCCTTAAAAAGTGTTTCTCCTCCACGGGAAGTGAATAAAATAACATTTGGAGGCCTTTATTGTTCAATAAAAAACGCCTTTTTTTTGGTGAAAGAGATAACCACCCCCCCTTACGACATGCTTCAGAAACGAAAAAAATGGTCCATTTTCAAATGTTGCGTCTTTAAACGACAATTCACATTTGTACGTGGATAATCACTTTTAGAGATAAAATTAGATGTTTAAAGTGATTTTCAAGCTTCCAGGGGCCCTAAACACAAGATTTGAGGAATGGGTAATTGTGAATGGAAATGGCCAATTTATTCACTCTGAGGCCTTAAAAAGTTTTTCTCCACCCCAGAAAGTGAATTTAATAACATTTGTAGGCCTTTATTGTTCAATTAAAAACGTCCGATTTTTGATGAAAGAGATAACCACCCCCCCTTACGACATGCTTCAGAAACTAAAAAAATGGTCTGTTTTCAAATGTTGCCTCTTTGAACTACAATTCACATTTGTACGTGGAAAATCACTTTTAAAGATAAAATGAGATGTTTAAAGTGATTTTCATGCTTCCAGGGGCCTTAAACACAAGATTTGAGAAATGGGTAAAAGTGAATGAAAATTGCCAATTTACTCACTCTGTGGCCTTTAAAAGTGTTTCTCCTCCACGGGAAGTGAATTAAAGAACATTTGGAGGCCTTTATTGTTCAATCAAAAACGCCTGTTTTTTGGTGAAAGAGATAACCACCCCCCCTTATGACATGCTTCAGAAACGAAAAAAATGGTCCGCTTTCAAATGTTGCCTCTCTGAACTACAATTCACATTTGTACGTGGAAAATCACTTTTAAAGATAAAATGAGACGTTTAAAGTGATTTTCATGCTTCCAGGGGCCTTAACACGAGATTTGAGGAATGGGTAAAAGTGAATGAAAATGGCCAATGTACTCACTCTGCGGCCTTAAAAAGTGTTTCTCCTCCACGGGAAGTGAATAAAATAACATTTGGAGGCCTTTATTGTTCAATCAAAAACGTCCGATTTTTGATGAAAGAGATAACCACCCCCCCTTATAACATGCTTCAGAAACTGAAAAAATTGTCTGTTTTCAAATGTTGCCTCTTTGAACTACAATTCACATTTGTACGTGGAAAATCACTTTTAAAGATAAAATGAGATGTTTAAAGTGATTTTCATGCTTCCAGGGGCCTTAAACACAAGATTTGAGGAATGGGTAAAAGTGAATGAATATGGCCAATTTACTCACTCTGCGGCCTTAAAAAGTGTTTCTCCTCCACGGGAAGTGAACTAAATAACATTTGTAGGCCTTTATTGTTCAAGCAAAAACACCCGATTTTTGACGAAAGAGATAACCAACCCCCCTTACGACATGCTTCAGAAACGTAAAAAATGGTCCGTTTTCAAATGTTGCCTCTTTGAACTACAATTCACATTTGTACGTGGAAAATCACTATTAAAGATAAAATGAGAGGTTTAAAGTGATTTTCATGCTTCCAGGGGCCTTAAACACAAGATTTTAGGAATGGGTAAAAGTGAATGAATATGGCCAATTTACTCACTCTGCGGCCTTAAAAAGTGTTTCTCCTCCACGGGAAGTGAACTAAATAACATTTGTAGGCCTTTATTGTTCAAGCGAAAACACCCGATTTTTGACGAAAGAGATAACCACCCCCCTTACGACATGCTTCAGAAACGTAAAAAATGGTCCGTTTTCAAATGTTGCCTCTTTTAACTACAATTCACATTTGTACGTGGAAAATCACTTTTAAAGATAAAATGAGATGTTTAAAGTGATTTTCAAGCTTCCAGGGGCCCTAAACACAAGATTTGAGGAATGGGTAAATGTGAATGAAAATGGCCAATTTATTCACTCTGAGGCCTTAACAAGTTTTTCTCCACCCCAGAAAGTGAATTAAATAACATTTGTAGGCCTTTATTGTTCAATCAAAAACGTCCAATTTTTGATGAAAGAGATAACCACCCCCCCTTACGACATACTTCAGAAACTAAAAAAATGGTCTGTTTTCAAATGTTGCCTCTTTGAACTACAATTCACATTTGTACGTGGAAAATCACTTTTAAAGATAAAATGAGATGTTGAAAGTGATTTTCATGCTTCCAGGGGCCTTAAACACAAGATTTGAGGAATGGGTAAAAGTGAATGAAAATGGCCAATTTACTCACTCTGCGGCCTTAAAAAAGTGTTTCTCCTCCACGGGAAGTGAATTAAATAACATTTGGAGGCCTTTATTGTTCAATCAAAACGCCTGTTTTTTGGTGAAAGAGATAACCACCCCCCCTTACGACATGCTTCGGAAACGAAAAAAATGGTCCATTTTCAAATGTTGCCTCTTTGAACTACAATTCACATTTGTACGTGGAAAATCACTTTTAAAGATAAAATGAGATGTTTAAAGTGATTTTCATGCTTCCAGGGCCTTAAACACGAGATTTGAGGAATGGGTAAAAGTGAATGAAAATGGCCAATTTACTCACTATGCGGCCTTAAAAAGTGTTTCTCCTCCACGGGAAGTGAATAAAATAACATTTGGAGGCCTTTATTGTTCAATAAAAAACGCCTTTTTTTTGGTGAAAGAGATAACCACCCCCCCTTACGACATGCTTCAGAAACGAAAAAAATGGTCCATTTTCCAATGTTGCGTCTTTAAACGACAATTCACATTTGTACGTGGATAATCACTTTTAGAGATAAAATTAGATGTTTAAAGTGATTTTCAAGCTTCCAGGGGCCCTAAACACAAGCCTTAAGGAATGGGTAAATGTGAATGAAAATGGCCAAAATGTATTCACTCTGAGGCCTTAAAAAAAATTTCTCCACCCCAGAAAGTGAATTAAATAACATTTGTAGGCCTTTATTGTTCAATCAAAAACGTCCGATTTTTGATGAAAGAGATAACCACCCCCCCTTACGACATGCTTCAGAAACTAAAAAAATGGTCTGTTTTCAAATGTTGCCTCTTTGAACTACAATTCACATTTGTACATGGAAAATCACTTTTAAAGATAAAATGAGATGTTTAAAGTGATTTTCATGCTTCCAGGGGCCTTAAACACAAGATTTGAGGAATGGGTAAAAGTGAATGAATATGGCCAATTTACTCACTCTGCGGCCTTAAAAAGTGTTTCTCCTCCACGGGAAGTGAACTAAATAACATTTGTAGGCCTTTATTGTTCAAGCAAAAAGGCCCGATTTTTGACGAAAGAGATAACCACCCCCCCTTACGACATGCTTCAGAAACGTAAAAAATGGTCCGTTTACAAATGTTGCCTCTTTGAACTACAATTCACATTTGTACTTGGAAAATCACTTTTAAAGATAAAATGAGATGTTTAAAGTGATTTTCATGCTTCCAGGGTCCTTAAACACGAGATTTGAGGAATGGGTAAAAGTGAATGAAAATGGCCAATTTACTCACTCTGCGGCCTTAAAAAGTGTTTCTCCTCCACGGGAAGTGAATAAAATAACATTTGGAGGCCTTTATTGTTCAATCAAAAACGTCCGATTTTTGATGAAAGAGATAACCACCCCCCCTTACAACATGCTTCAGAAACTGAAAAAAATGGTCTGTTTTCAAATGTTGCCTCTTTGAACTACAATTCACATTTGTACGTGGAAAATCACTTTTAAAGATAAAATGAGATGTTTAAAGTGATTTTCATGCTTCCAGGGGCCTTAAACACAAGATTTGAGGAATGGGTAAAAGTGAATGAATATGGCCAATTTACTCACTCTGCGGCCTTAAAAAGTGTTTCTCCTCCACGGGAAGTGAACTAAATAACATTTGTAGGCCTTTATTGTTCAAGCGAAAACACCCGATTTTTGACGAAAGAGATAACCACCCCCCCTTACGACATGCTTCAGAAACGTAAAAAATGGTCCGTTTTCAAATGTTGCCTCTTTTAACTACAATTCACATTTGTACGTGGAAAATCACTTTTAAAGATAAAATGAGATGTTTAAAGTGATTTTCAAGCTTCCAGGGTCCCTAAACACAAGATTTGAGGAATGGGTAAATGTGAATGAAAATGGCCAATTTATTCACTCTGAGGCCTTAAAAAGTTTTTCTCCACCCCAGAAAGTGAATTAAATAACATTTGTAGGCCTTTATTGTTCAATCAAAAACGTCCGATTTTTGATGAAAGAGATAACCACCCCCACTTACGACATGCTTCAGAAACTAAAAAAATGGTCTGTTTTCAAATGTTGCCTCTTTGAACTACAATTCACATTTGTACGTGGAAAATCACTTTTAAAGATAAAAGGAGATGTTTAAAGTGATTTTCATGCTTCCAGGGGCCTTAAACACAAGATTTGAGGAATGGGTAAAAGTGAATGAAAATGGCCAATTTACTCACTCTGCTGCCTTAAAAAGTGTTTCTCCTCCACGGGAAGTGAATTAAATAACATTTGGAGGCCTTTATTGTTCAATCAAAAACGCCTGTTTTTTGGTGAAAGAGATAACCACCCCCCCTTACGACATGCTTCAGAAACGAAAAAAATGGTCCATTTTCAAATGTTGCCTCTTTGAACTACAATTCACATTTGTACGTGGAAAATCACTTTTAAAGATAAAATGAGATGTTTAAAGTGATTTTCATGCTTCCAGGGGCCTTAAACACGAGATTAGAGGAATGGGTAAAAGTGAATGAAAATGGCCAATTAACTCACTCTGCGGCCTTAAAAAGTGTTTCTCCTCCACGGGAAGTGAACTAAATAACATTTGTAGGCCTTTATTGTTCAAGCGAAAACACCCGATTTTTGACGAAAGAGATAACCACCCCCCCTTACGACATGCTTCAGAAACGTAAAAAATGGTCCGTTTTCAAATGTTGCCTCTTTTAACTACAATTCACATTTGTACGTGGAAAATCACTTGTAAAGATAAAATGAGATGTTTAAAGTGATTTTCAAGCTTCCAGGGTCCCTAAACACAAGATTTGAGGAATGGGTAAATGTGAATGAAAATGGCCAATTTATTCACTCTGAGGCCTTAAAAAGTTTTTCTCCACCCCAGAAAGTGAATTAAATAACATTTGTAGGCCTTTATTGTTCAATTAAAAACGTCCGATTTTTGATGAAAGAGATAACCCCCCCCCCCTTACGACATGCTTCAGAAACGTAAAAAATGGTCCGTTTTCAAATTTTGCCTCTTTGAACTACAATTCACATTTGTACTTGGAAAATCACTTTTAAAGATAAAATGAGATGTTTAAAGTGATTTTCATGCTTCCAGGGGCCTTAAACACAAGATTTGAGAAATGGGTAAAAGTGAATGAAAATGGCCAATTTACTCACTCTGCGGCCTTAAAAAGTGTTTCTCCTCCACGGGAAGTGAATTAAATAACATTTGGAGGCCTTTATTGTTCAATCAAAAACGCCTGTTTTTTGGTGAAAGAGATAACCACCCCCCCTTATGACATGCTTCAGAAACGAAAAAAATGGTCCATTTTCAAATGTTGCCTCTTTGAACTACAATTCACATTTGTGCGTGGATAATCACTTTTAAAGATAAAATGAGATGTTTAAAGTTATTTTCATGCTTCCAGGGGCCTTAAACACGAGATTTGAGGAATGGGTAAAAGTGAATGAAAATGGCCAATTTACTCACTCTGCGGCCTTAAAAAGTGTTTCTCCTCCACGGGAAGTGAATAAAATACCATTTGGAGGCCTTTATTGTTCAATCAAAAACGCCTTTTTTTTGGTGAAAGAGATAACCACCCCCCCTTACGACATGCTTCAGAAACGAAAAAAATGGTCCATTTTCCAATGTTGCGTCTTTAAACGACAATTCACATTTGTATGTGGATAATCACTTTTAGAGATAAAATTAGATGTTTAAAGTGATTTTCAAGCTTCCAGGGGCCCTAAACACAAGCCTTAAGGAATGGGTAAATGTGAATGAAAATGGGCAATTTACTCACTCTGAGGCCTTAAAAAGTGTTTCTCCTCCACGGGAAGTGAATAAAATAACATTTGGAGGCCTTTATTGTTCAATCAAAAACGCCTTTTTTTTGGTGAAAGAGATAACCACCCCCCCTTACGACATGCTTCAGAAACGAAAAAAATGGTCCATTTTCAAATGGTGCGTCTTTAAACGACAATTCACATTGTACGTGGATAATCACTTTTAGAGATAAAATTAGATGTTTAAAGTGATTTTCAAGCTTCCAGGGGCCCTAAACACAAGATTTGAGGAATCGGTAATTGTGAATGGAAATGGCCAATTTATTCACTCTGAGGCCTTTAAAAGTGTTTCTCCTCCACGGGAAGTGAATTAAATAACATTTGGAGGCCTTTATTGTTCAATCAAAAACGCCTGTTTTTTGGTGAAAGAGATAACCAGCCCCCCTTATGACATGCTTCAGAAACGAAAAAAATGGTCCGCTTTCAAATGTTGCCTCTTTGAACTACAATTCACATTTGTACGTGGAAATCACTTTTAAAGATAAAATGAGACGTTTAAAGTGATTTTCATGCTTCCAGGGGCCTTAAACACGAGATTTGAGGAATGGGTAAAAGTGAATGAAAATGGCCAATGTACTCACTCTGCGGCCTTAAAAAGTGTTTCTCCTCCACGGGAAGTGAATGAAATAACATTTGGAGGCCTTTATTGTTCAATCAAAAATGTCCGATTTTTTATGAAAGAGATAACCACCCCCCCTTACAACATGCTTCAGAAACTAAAAAAATGGTCTGTTTTCAAATGTTGCCTCTTTGAACTACAATTCACATTTGTACGTGGAAAATCACTTTTAAAGATAACATGAGATGTTTAAAGTGATTTTCATGCTTCCAGGGGCCTTAAACACAAGATTTGAGGAATGGGTAAAAGTGAATGAATATGGCCAATTTACTCACTCTGCGACCTTAAAAAGTGTTTCTCCTCCACGGGAAGTGAACTAAATAACATTTTTAGGCCTTTATTGTTCAAGCAAAAACACCCGATTTTTGACGAAAGAGATAACCACCCCCCCTTACGACATGCTTCAGAAACGTAAAAAATGGTCCGTTTTCAAATGTTGCCTCTTTGAACTACAATTCACATTTGTATGTGGAAAATCACTATTAAAGATAAAATGAGAGGTTTAAAGTGATTTTCATGCTTCCAGGGGCCTTAAACACAAGATTTGAGGAATGGGTAAAAGTGAATGAATATGGCCAATTTACTCACTCTGCGGCCTTAAAAAGTGTTTCTCCTCCACGGGAAGTGAACCAAATAACATTTGTAGGCCTTTATTGTTCAAGCGAAAACACCCGATTTTTGACGAAAGAGATAACCACCCCCCCTTACGACATGCTTCAGAAACGTAAAAAATGGTCCGTTTTCAAATGTTGCCTCTCTTAACTACAATTCACATTTGTACGTTGAAAATCACTTTGAAAGATAAAATGAGATGTTTAAAGTGATTTTCAAGCTTCCAGGGGCCCTAAACACAAGATTTGAGGAATGGGTAAATGTGAATGAAAATGGCCAATTTATTCACTCTGAGGCCTTAAAAAGTTTTTCTCCACCCCAGAAAGTGAATTAAATAACATTTGTAGGCCTTTATTGTTCAATCAAAAACGCCTTTTTTTTGGTGAAAGAGATAACCACCCCCCATTAAGACATGCTTCAGAAACGAAAAAAATGGTCCATTTTCCAATGTTGCGTCTTTAAACGACAATTCACATTTGTACGTGGATAATCACTTTTAGAGATAAAATTAGATGTTTAAAGTGATTTTCAAGCTTCCAGGGGCCCTAAACACAAGCCTTAAGGAATGGGTAAATGTGAATGAAAATGGCCAATTTACTCACTCTGCGGCCTTAAAAAGTGTTTCTCCTCCACGGGAAGTGAATAAAATAACATTTGGAGGCCTTTATTGTTCAATCAAAAACGTCCGATTTTTGATGAAAGAGATAACCACCCCCCCTTACGACATGCTTCAGAAACGTAAAAAATGGTCCGTTTTCAAATGTTGCCTCTTTGAACTACAATTCACATTTGTAGGTGGAAAATCACTTATAAAGATAAAATGAGATGTTTAAAGTGATTTTCATGCTTCCAGGGTCCTTAAACACGAGATTTGAGGAATGGGTAAAAGTGAATGAAAATGGCCAATTTACTCACTCTGCGGCCTTAAAAAATGTTCCTCCTCCACGGGAAGTGAATAAAATAACATTTGGAGGCCTTTATTGTTCAATCAAAAACGCCTTTTTTTTGGTGAAAATGATAACCACCCCCCCCTTACGACATGCTTCAGAAACGAAAAAAATGGTCCATTTTCAAATGTTGCGTCTTTAAACGACAATTCACATTTGTACGTGGATAATCACTTTTAGAGATAAAATTAGATGTTTAAAGTGATTTTCAAGCTTCCAGGGGCCCTAAACACAAGATTTGAGGAATGGGTAAATGTGAATGGAAATGGCCAATTTATTCACTCTGAGGCCTTAAAAAGTTTTTCTCCACCCCAGAAAGTGAATGAAGTAACATTTGTAGGCCTTTATTGTTCAATTAAAAACGTCCGATTTTTGATGAAAGAGATAACCACCCCCCCTTACGACATGCTTCAGAAACTTAAAAAATGGTCTGTTTTCAAATGTTGCCTCTTTGAACTACAATTCACATTTGTACGTGGAAAATCACTTTTAAAGATAAAATGAGATGTTTAAAGTGATTTTCATGCTTCCAGGGGCCTTAAACACAAGATTTGAGGAATGGGTAAAAGTGAATGAATATGGCCAATTTACTCACTCTGCGGCCTTAAAAAGTGTTTCTCCTCCACGGGAAGTGAACTAAATAACATTTGTAGGCCTTTATTGTTCAAGCGAAAACACCCGATTTTTGACGAAAGAGATTACCACCCCCCCTTACGACATGCTTCAGAAACGTAAAAAATGGTCCGTTTTCAAATGTTGCCTCTTTTAACTACAATTCACATTTGTACGTTGAAAATCACTTTTAAAGATAAAATGAGATGTTTAAAGGGATTTTCAAGCTTCCAGGGGCCCTAAACACAAGATTTGAGGAATGGGTTAATGTGAATGAAAATGGCCAATTTATTCACTCTGAGGCCTTAAAAAGTTTTTCTCCACCCCAGAAAGTGAATTAAATAACATTTGTAGGCCTTTATTGTTCAATCAAAAACGTCCAATTTTTGATGAAAGAGATAACCACCCCCCCTTACGACATGCTTCAGAAACGTAAAAAATGGTCTGTTTTCAAATGTTGCCTCTTTGAACTACAATTCACATTTGTACATGGAAAATCACTTTTAAAGATAAAATGAGATGTTTAAAGTGATTTTCATGCTTCCAGGGGCCTTAAACACAAGATTTGAGAAATGGGTAAAAGTGAATGAAAATGGCCAATTTACTCACTCTGCGGCCTTAAAAAGTGTTTCTCCTCCACGGGAAGTGAATAAAATAACATTTGGAGGCCTTTATTGTTCAATCAAAAACGTCCGATTTTTGATGAAAGAGATAACCACCCCCCCTTATAACATGCTTCAGAAACTGAAAAAATTGTCTGTTTTCAAATGTTGCCTCTTTGAACTACAATTCACATTTGTACGTGGAAAATCACTTTTAAAGATAAAATGAGAGGTTTAAAGTGATTTTCATGCTTCCAGGGGCCTTAAACACAAGATTTGAGGAATGGGTAAAAGTGAATGAATATGGCCAATTTACTCACTCTGCGGCCTTAAAAAGTGTTTCTCCTCCACGGGAAGTGAACTAAATAACATTTGTAGGCCTTTATTGTTCAAGCGAAAACACCCGATTTTTGACGAAAGAGATAACCACCCCCCTTACGACATGCTTCAGAAACGTAAAAAATGGTCCGTTTTCAAATGTTGCCTCTTTTAACTACAATTCACATTTGTACGTGGAAAATCACTTTTAAAGATAAAATGAGATGTTTAAAGTGATTTTCAAGCTTCCAGGGGCCCTAAACACAAGATTTGAGGAATGGGTAAATGTGAATGAAAATGGCCAATTTATTCACTCTGAGGCCTTAAAAAGTTTTTCTCCACCCCAGAAAGTGAATTAAATAACATTTGTAGGCCTTTATTGTTCAATCAAAAACGTCCAATTTTTGATGAAAGAGATAACCACCCCCCCTTACGACATGCTTCAGAAACTAAAAAAATGGTCTGTTTTCAAATGTTGCCTCTTTGAACTACAATTCACATTTGTACGTGGAAAATCACTTTTAAAGATAAAATGAGATGTTGAAAGTGATTTTCATGCTTCCAGGGGCCTTAAACACAAGATTTGAGGAATGGGTAAAAGTGAATGAAAATGGCCAATTTACTCACTCTGCGGCCTTAAAAAAGTGTTTCTCCTCCACGGGAAGTGAATTAAATAACATTTGGAGGCCTTTATTGTTCAATCAAAACGCCTGTTTTTTGGTGAAAGAGATAACCACCCCCCCTTACGACATGCTTCGGAAACAAAAAAAATGGTCCATTTTCAAATGTTGCCTCTTTGAACTACAATTCACATTTGTACGTGGAAAATCACTTTTAAAGATAAAATGAGATGTTTAAAGTGATTTTCATGCTTCCAGGGCCTTAAACACGAGATTTGAGGAATGGGTAAAAGTGAATGAAAATGGCCAATTTACTCACTCTGCGGCCTTAAAAAGTGTTTCTCCTCCACGGGAAGTGAATAAAATAACATTTGGAGGCCTTTATTGTTCAATAAAAAACGCCTTTTTTTTGGTGAAAGAGATAACCACCCCCCCTTACGACATGCTTCAGAAACGAAAAAAATGGTCCATTTTCCAATGTTGCGTCTTTAAACGACAATTCACATTTGTACGTGGATAATCACTTTTAGAGATAAAATTAGATGTTTAAAGTGATTTTCAAGCTTCCAGGGGCCCTAAACACAAGCCTTAAGGAATGGGTAAATGTGAATGAAAATGGCCAAAATGTATTCACTCTGAGGCCTTAAAAAAAATTTCTCCACCCCAGAAAGTGAATTAAATAACATTTGTAGGCCTTTATTGTTCAATCAAAAACGTCCGATTTTTGATGAAAGAGATAACCACCCCCCCTTACGACATGCTTCAGAAACTAAAAAAATGGTCTGTTTTCAAATGTTGCCTCTTTGAACTACAATTCACATTTGTACATGGAAAATCACTTTTAAAGATAAAATGAGATGTTTAAAGTGATTTTCATGCTTTCAGGGGCCTTAAACACAAGATTTGAGGAATGGGTAAAAGTGAATGAATATGGCCAATTTACTCACTCTGCGGCCTTAAAAAGTGTTTCTCCTCCACGGGAAGTGAACTAAATAACATTTGTAGGCCTTTATTGTTCAAGCAAAAAGGCCCGATTTTTGACGAAAGAGATAACCACCCCCCCTTACGACATGCTTCAGAAACGTAAAAAATGGTCCGTTTTCAAATGTTGCCTCTTTGAACTACAATTCACATTTGTACGTGGAAAATCACTTTTAAAGATAAAATGAGATGTTTAAAGTGATTTTCATGCTTCCAGGGTCCTTAAACACGAGATTTGAGGAATGGGTAAAAGTGAATGAAAATGGCCAATTTACTCACTCTGCGGCCTTAAAAAGTGTTTCTCCTCCACGGGAAGTGAATAAAATAACATTTGGAGGCCTTTATTGTTCAATCAAAAACGTCCGATTTTTGATGAAAGAGATAACCACCCCCCCTTACAACATGCTTCAGAAACTAAAAAAATGGTCTGTTTTCAAATGTTGCCTCTTTGAACTACAATTCACATTTGTACGTGGAAAATCACTTTTAAAGATAAAATGAGATGTTTAAAGTGATTTTCATGCTTCCAGGGGCCTTAAACACAAGATTTGAGGAATGGGTAAAAGTGAATGAATATGGCCAATTTACTCACTCTGCGGCCTTAAAAAGTGTTTGTCCTCCACGGGAAGTGAACTAAATAACATTTGTAGGCCTTTATTGTTCAAGCGAAAACACCCGATTTTTGACGAAAGAGATAACCACCCCCCCTTACGACATGCTTCAGAAACGTAAAAAATGGTCCGTTTTCAAATGTTGCCTCTCTTAACTACAATTCACATTTGTACGTTGAAAATCACTTTGAAAGATAAAATGAGATGTTTAAAGTGATTTTCAAGCTTCCAGGGGCCCTAAACACAAGATTTGAGGAATGGGTAAATGTGAATGAAAATGGCCAATTTATTCACTCTGAGGCCTTAAAAAGTTTTTCTCCACCCCAGAAAGTGAATTAAATAACATTTGTAGGCCTTTATTGTTCAATCAAAAACGCCTTTTTTTTGGTGAAAGAGATAACCACCCCCCATTAAGACATGCTTCAGAAACGAAAAAAATGGTCCATTTTCCAATGTTGCGTCTTTAAACGACAATTCACATTTGTACGTGGATAATCACTTTTAGAGATAAAATTAGATGTTTAAAGTGATTTTCAAGCTTCCAGGGGCCCTAAACACAAGCCTTAAGGAATGGGTAAATGTGAATGAAAATGGCCAATTTACTCACTCTGCGGCCTTAAAAAGTGTTTCTCCTCCACGGGAAGTGAATAAAATAACATTTGGAGGCCTTTATTGTTCAATCAAAAACGTCCGATTTTTGATGAAAGAGATAACCACCCCCCCTTACGACATGCTTCAGAAACGTAAAAAATGGTCCGTTTTCAAATGTTGCCTCTTTGAACTACAATTCACATTTGTAGGTGGAAAATCACTTATAAAGATAAAATGAGATGTTTAAAGTGATTTTCATGCTTCCAGGGTCCTTAAACACGAGATTTGAGGAATGGGTAAAAGTGAATGAAAATGGCCAATTTACTCACTCTGCGGCCTTAAAAAATGTTCCTCCTCCACGGGAAGTGAATAAAATAACATTTGGAGGCCTTTATTGTTCAATCAAAAACGCCTTTTTTTTGGTGAAAATGATAACCACCCCCCCCTTACGACATGCTTCAGAAACGAAAAAAATGGTCCATTTTCAAATGTTGCGTCTTTAAACGACAATTCACATTTGTACGTGGATAATCACTTTTAGAGATAAAATTAGATGTTTAAAGTGATTTTCAAGCTTCCAGGGGCCCTAAACACAAGATTTGAGGAATGGGTAAATGTGAATGGAAATGGCCAATTTATTCACTCTGAGGCCTTAAAAAGTTTTTCTCCACCCCAGAAAGTGAATGAAGTAACATTTGTAGGCCTTTATTGTTCAATTAAAAACGTCCGATTTTTGATGAAAGAGATAACCACCCCCCCTTACGACATGCTTCAGAAACTTAAAAAATGGTCTGTTTTCAAATGTTGCCTCTTTGAACTACAATTCACATTTGTACGTGGAAAATCACTTTTAAAGATAAAATGAGATGTTTAAAGTGATTTTCATGCTTCCAGGGGCCTTAAACACAAGATTTGAGGAATGGGTAAAAGTGAATGAATATGGCCAATTTACTCACTCTGCGGCCTTAAAAAGTGTTTCTCCTCCACGGGAAGTGAACTAAATAACATTTGTAGGCCTTTATTGTTCAAGCGAAAACACCCGATTTTTGACGAAAGTGATTACCACCCCCCCTTACGACATGCTTCAGAAACGTAAAAAATGGTCCGTTTTCAAATGTTGCCTCTTTTAACTACAATTCACATTTGTACGTTGAAAATCACTTTTAAAGATAAAATGAGATGTTTAAAGGGATTTTCAAGCTTCCAGGGGCCCTAAACACAAGATTTGAGGAATGGGTTAATGTGAATGAAAATGGCCAATTTATTCACTCTGAGGCCTTAAAAAGTTTTTCTCCACCCCAGAAAGTGAATTAAATAACATTTGTAGGCCTTTATTGTTCAATCAAAAACGTCCAATTTTTGATGAAAGAGATAACCACCCCCCCTTACGACATGCTTCAGAAACGTAAAAAATGGTCTGTTTTCAAATGTTGCCTCTTTGAACTACAATTCACATTTGTACATGGAAAATCACTTTTAAAGATAAAATGAGATGTTTAAAGTGATTTTCATGCTTCCAGGGGCCTTAAACACAAGATTTGAGAAATGGGTAAAAGTGAATGAAAATGGCCAATTTACTCACTCTGCGGCCTTAAAAAGTGTTTCTCCTCCACGGGAAGTGAATAAAATAACATTTGGAGGCCTTTATTGTTCAATCAAAAACGTCCGATTTTTGATGAAAGAGATAACCACCCCCCCTTATAACATGCTTCAGAAACTGAAAAAATTGTCTGTTTTCAAATGTTGCCTCTTTGAACTACAATTCACATTTGTACGTGGAAAATCACTTTTAAAGATAAAATGAGAGGTTTAAAGTGATTTTCATGCTTCCAGGGGCCTTAAACACAAGATTTGAGGAATGGGTAAAAGTGAATGAATATGGCCAATTTACTCACTCTGCGGCCTTAAAAAGTGTTTCTCCTCCACGGGAAGTGAACTAAATAACATTTGTAGGCCTTTATTGTTCAAGCGAAAACACCCGATTTTTGACGAAAGAGATAACCACCCCCCTTACGACATGCTTCAGAAACGTAAAAAATGGTCCGTTTTCAAATGTTGCCTCTTTTAACTACAATTCACATTTGTACGTGGAAAATCACTTTTAAAGATAAAATGAGATGTTTAAAGTGATTTTCAAGCTTCCAGGGGCCCTAAACACAAGATTTGAGGAATGGGTAAATGTGAATGAAAATGGCCAATTTATTCACTCTGAGGCCTTAAAAAGTTTTTCTCCACCCCAGAAAGTGAATTAAATAACATTTGTAGGCCTTTATTGTTCAATCAAAAACGTCCAATTTTTGATGAAAGAGATAACCACCCCCCCTTACGACATGCTTCAGAAACTAAAAAAATGGTCTGTTTTCAAATGTTGCCTCTTTGAACTACAATTCACATTTGTACGTGGAAAATCACTTTTAAAGATAAAATGAGATGTTGAAAGTGATTTTCATGCTTCCAGGGGCCTTAAACACAAGATTTGAGGAATGGGTAAAAGTGAATGAAAATGGCCAATTTACTCACTCTGCGGCCTTAAAAAAGTGTTTCTCCTCCACGGGAAGTGAATTAAATAACATTTGGAGGCCTTTATTGTTCAATCAAAACGCCTGTTTTTTGGTGAAAGAGATAACCACCCCCCCTTACGACATGCTTCGGAAACAAAAAAAATGGTCCATTTTCAAATGTTGCCTCTTTGAACTACAATTCACATTTGTACGTGGAAAATCACTTTTAAAGATAAAATGAGATGTTTAAAGTGATTTTCATGCTTCCAGGGCCTTAAACACGAGATTTGAGGAATGGGTAAAAGTGAATGAAAATGGCCAATTTACTCACTCTGCGGCCTTAAAAAGTGTTTCTCCTCCACGGGAAGTGAATAAAATAACATTTGGAGGCCTTTATTGTTCAATAAAAAACGCCTTTTTTTTGGTGAAAGAGATAACCACCCCCCCTTACGACATGCTTCAGAAACGAAAAAAATGGTCCATTTTCCAATGTTGCGTCTTTAAACGACAATTCACATTTGTACGTGGATAATCACTTTTAGAGATAAAATTAGATGTTTAAAGTGATTTTCAAGCTTCCAGGGGCCCTAAACACAAGCCTTAAGGAATGGGTAAATGTGAATGAAAATGGCCAAAATGTATTCACTCTGAGGCCTTAAAAAAAATTTCTCCACCCCAGAAAGTGAATTAAATAACATTTGTAGGCCTTTATTGTTCAATCAAAAACGTCCGATTTTTGATGAAAGAGATAACCACCCCCCCTTACGACATGCTTCAGAAACTAAAAAAATGGTCTGTTTTCAAATGTTGCCTCTTTGAACTACAATTCACATTTGTACATGGAAAATCACTTTTAAAGATAAAATGAGATGTTTAAAGTGATTTTCATGCTTTCAGGGGCCTTAAACACAAGATTTGAGGAATGGGTAAAAGTGAATGAATATGGCCAATTTACTCACTCTGCGGCCTTAAAAAGTGTTTCTCCTCCACGGGAAGTGAACTAAATAACATTTGTAGGCCTTTATTGTTCAAGCAAAAAGGCCCGATTTTTGACGAAAGAGATAACCACCCCCCCTTACGACATGCTTCAGAAACGTAAAAAATGGTCCGTTTTCAAATGTTGCCTCTTTGAACTACAATTCACATTTGTACTTGGAAAATCACTTTTAAAGATAAAATGAGATGTTTAAAGTGATTTTCATGCTTCCAGGGTCCTTAAACACGAGATTTGAGGAATGGGTAAAAGTGAATGAAAATGGCCAATTTACTCACTCTGCGGCCTTAAAAAGTGTTTCTCCTCCACGGGAAGTGAATAAAATAACATTTGGAGGCCTTTATTGTTCAATCAAAAACGTCCGATTTTTGATGAAAGAGATAACCACCCCCCCTTACAACATGCTTCAGAAACTAAAAAAATGGTCTGTTTTCAAATGTTGCCTCTTTGAACTACAATTCACATTTGTACGTGGAAAATCACTTTTAAAGATAAAATGAGATGTTTAAAGTGATTTTCATGCTTCCAGGGGCCTTAAACACAAGATTTGAGGAATGGGTAAAAGTGAATGAATATGGCCAATTTACTCACTCTGCGGCCTTAAAAAGTGTTTGTCCTCCACGGGAAGTGAACTAAATAACATTTGTAGGCCTTTATTGTTCAAGCGAAAACACCCGATTTTTGACGAAAGAGATAACCACCCCCCCTTACGACATGCTTCAGAAACGTAAAAAATGGTCCGTTTTCAAATGTTGCCTCTTTTAACTACAATTCACATTTGTACGTGGAAAATCACTTTTAAAGATAAAATGAGATGTTTAAAGTGATTTTCAAGCTTCCAGGGTCCCTAAACACAAGATTTGAGGAATGGGTAAATGTGAATGAAAATGGCCAATTTATTCACTCTGAGGCCTTAAAAAGTTTTTCTCCACCCCAGAAAGTGAATTAAATAACATTTGTAGGCCTTTATTGTTCAATCAAAAACGTCCGATTTTTGATGAAAGAGATAACCACCCCCACTTACGACATGCTTCAGAAACTAAAAAAATGGTCTGTTTTCAAATGTTGCCTCTTTGAACTACAATTCACATTTGTACGTGGAAAATCACTTTCAAAGATAAAAGGAGATGTTTAAAGTGATTTTCATGCTTCCAGGGGCCTTAAACACAAGATTTGAGGAATGGGTAAAAGTGAATGAAAATGGCCAATTTACTCACTCTGCGGCCTTAAAAAGTGTTTCTCCTCCACGGGAAGTGAATTAAATAACATTTGGAGGCCTTTATTGTTCAATCAAAAACGCCTGTTTTTTGGTGAAAGAGATAACCACCCCCCCTTACGACATGCTTCAGAAACGAAAAAAATGGTCCATTTTCAAATGTTGCCTCTTTGAACTACAATTCACATTTGTACGTGGAAAATCACTTTTAAAGATAAAATGAGATGTTTAAAGTGATTTTCATGCTTCCAGGGGCCTTAAACACGAGATTAGAGGAATGGGTAAAAGTGAATGAAAATGGCCAATTAACTCACTCTGCGGCCTTAAAAAGTGTTTCTCCTCCACGGGAAGTGAACTAAATAACATTTGTAGGCCTTTATTGTTCAAGCGAAAACGCCCGATTTTTGACGAAAGAGATAACCACCCCCCCTTACGACAAGCTTCAGAAACGTAAAAAATGGTCCGTTTTCAAATGTTGCCTCTTTGAACTACAATTCACATTTGTACGTGGAAAATCACTTTTAAAGATAAAATGAGATGTTTAAAGTGATTTTCATGCTTCCAGGGGCCTTAAACACAAGATTTGAGGAATGGGTAAAAGTGAATGAATATGGCCAATTTACTCACTCTGCGGCCTTAAAAAGTGTTTCTCCTCCACGGGAAGTGAACTAAATAACATTTGTAGGCCTTTATTGTTCAAGCGAAAACACCCGATTTTTGACGAAAGAGATAACCACCCCCCCTTACGACATGCTTCAGAAACGTAAAAAATTGTCCGTTTTCAAATGTTGCCTCTTTGAACTACAATTCACATTTGTACGTGGAAAATCACTTTTAAAGATAAAATGAGATGTTTAAAGTGATTTTCATGCTTTCAGGGGCCTTAAACACAAGATTTGAGGAATGGGTAAAAGTGAATGAAAATGGCCAATTTACTCACTCTGCGGCCTTAAAAAAGTGTTTCTCCTCCACGGGAAGTGAATTAAATAACATTTGGAGGCCTTTATTGTTCAATCAAAAACGCCTGTTTTTTGGTGAAAGAGATAACCACCCCCCCTTACGACATGCTTCGGAAACGAAAAAAATGGTCCATTTTCAAATGTTGCCTCTTTGAACTACAATTCACATTTGTACGTGGAAAATCACTTTTAAAGATAAAATGAGATGTTTAAAGTGATTTTCATGCTTCCAGGGGCCTTAAACACGAGATTTGAGGAATGGGTAAAAGTGAATGAAAATGGCCAATTTACTCACTCTGCGGCCTTAAAAAGTGTTTCTCCTCCACGGGAAGTGAATAAAATAACATTTGGAAGCCTTTATTGTTCAATAAAAAACGCCTTTTTTTTGGTGAAAGAGATAACCACCCCCCCTTACGACATGCTTCAGAAACGAAAAAAATGGTCCATTTTCCAATGTTGCGTCTTTAAACGACAATTCACATTTGTACGTGGATAATCACTTTTAGAGATAAAATTAGATGTTTAAAGTGGTTTTCAAGCTTCCAGGGGCCCTAAACACAAGCCTTAAGGAATGGGTAAATGTGAATGAAAATGGCCAAAATGTATTCACTCTGAGGCCTTAAAAAAAATTTCTCCACCCCAGAAAGTGAATTAAATAACATTTGTAGGCCTTTATTGTTCAATCAAAAACGTCCGATTTTTGATGAAAGAGATAACCACCCCCCCTTACGACATGCTTCAGAAACTAAAAAAATGGTCTGTTTTCAAATGTTGCCTCTTTGAACTACAATTCACATTTGTACATGGAAAATCACTTTTAAAGATAAAATGAGATGTTTAAAGTGATTTTCATGCTTTCAGGGGCCTTAAACACAAGATTTGAGGAATGGGTAAAAGTGAATGAATATGGCCAATTTACTCACTCTGCGGCCTTAAAAAGTGTTTCTCCTCCACGGGAAGTGAACTAAATAACATTTGTAGGCCTTTATTGTTCAAGCAAAAAGGCCCGATTTTTGACGAAAGAGATAACCACCCCCCCTTACGACATGCTTCAGAAACGTAAAAAATGGTCCGTTTTCAAATGTTGCCTCTTTGAACTACAATTCACATTTGTACTTGGAAAATGACTTTTAAAGATAAAATGAGATGTTTAAAGTGATTTTCATGCTTCCAGGGTCCTTAAACACGAGATTTGAGGAATGGGTAAAAGTGAATGAAAATGGCCAATTTACTCACTCTGCGGCCTTAAAAAGTGTTTCTCCTCCACGGGAAGTGAATAAAATAACATTTGGAGGCCTTTATTGTTCAATCAAAAACGTCCGATTTTTGATGAAAGAGATAACCACCCCCCCTTACAACATGCTTCAGAAACTAAAAAAATGGTCTGTTTTCAAATGTTGCCTCTTTGAACTACAATTCACATTTGTACGTGGAAAATCACTTTTAAAGATAAAATGAGATGTTTAAAGTGATTTTCATGCTTCCAGGGGCCTTAAACACAAGATTTGAGGAATGGGTAAAAGTGAATGAATATGGCCAATTTACTCACTCTGCGGCCTTAAAAAGTGTTTCTCCTCCACGGGAAGTGAACTAAATAACATTTGTAGGCCTTTATTGTTCAAGCGAAAACACCCGATTTTTGACGAAAGAGATAACCACCCCCCCTTACGACATGCTTCAGAAACGTAAAAAATGGTCCGTTTTCAAATGTTGCCTCTTTTAACTACAATTCACATTTGTACGTGGAAAATCACTTTTAAAGATAAAATGAGATGTTTAAAGTGATTTTCAAGCTTCCAGGGTCCCTAAACACAAGATTTGAGGAATGGGTAAATGTGAATGAAAATGGCCAATTTATTCACTCTGAGGCCTTAAAAAGTTTTTCTCCACCCCAGAAAGTGAATTAAATAACATTTGTAGGCCTTTATTGTTCAATCAAAAACGTCCGATTTTTGATGAAAGAGATAACCACCCCCACTTACGACATGCTTCAGAAACGTAAAAAATGGTCCGTTTTCAAATGTTGCCTCTTTTAACTACAATTCACATTTGTACGTGGAAAATCACTTTTAAAGATAAAATGAGATGTTTAAAGTGATTTTCAAGCTTCCAGGGTCCCTAAACACAAGATTTGAGGAATGGGTAAATGTGAATGAAAATGGCCAATTTATTCACTCTGAGGCCTTAAAAAGTTTTTCTCCACCCCAGAAAGTGAATTAAATAACATTTGTAGGCCTTTATTGTTCAATCAAAAACGTCCGATTTTTGATGAAAGAGATAACCACCCCCACTTACGACATGCTTCAGAAACTAAAAAAATGGTCTGTTTTCAAATGTTGCCTCTTTGAACTACAATTCACATTTGTACGTGGAAAATCACTTTTAAAGATAAAAGGAGATGTTTAAAGTGATTTTCATGCTTCCAGGGGCCTTAAACACAAGATTTGAGGAATGGGTAAAAGTGAATGAAAATGGCCAATTTACTCACTCTGCGGCCTTAAAAAGTGTTTCTCCTCCACGGGAAGTGAATTAAATAACATTTGGAGGCCTTTATTGTTCAATCAAAAACGCCTGTTTTTTGGTGAAAGAGATAACCACCCCCCCTTACGACATGCTTCAGAAACGAAAAAAATGGTCCATTTTCAAATGTTGCCTCTTTGAACTACAATTCACATTTGTACGTGGAAAATCACTTTTAAAGATAAAATGAGATGTTTAAAGTGATTTTCATGCTTCCAGGGGCCTTAAACACGAGATTAGAGGAATGGGTAAAAGTGAATGAAAATGGCCAATTAACTCACTCTGCGGCCTTAAAAAGTGTTTCTCCTCCACGGGAAGTGAACTAAATAACATTTGTAGGCCTTTATTGTTCAAGCGAAAACGCCCGATTTTTGACGAAAGAGATAACCACCCCCCCTTACGACAAGCTTCAGAAACGTAAAAAATGGTCCGTTTTCAAATGTTGCCTCTTTGAACTACAATTCACATTTGTACGTGGAAAATCACTTTTAAAGATAAAATTAGATGTTTAAGTGATTTTCATGCTTCCAGGGGCCTTAAACACAAGATTTGAGGAATGGGTAAAAGTGAATGAATATGGCCAATTTACTCACTCTGCGGCCTTAAAAAGTGTTTCTCCTCCACGGGAAGTGAACTAAATAACATTTGTAGGCCTTTATTGTTCAAGCGAAAACACCCGATTTTTGACGAAAGAGATAACCACCCCCCCTTACGACACGCTTCAGAAACGTAAAAAATTGTCCGTTTTCAAATGTTGCCTCTTTGAACTACAATTCACATTTGTACGTGGAAAATCACTTTTAAAGATAAAATGAGATGTTTAAAGTGATTTTCATGCTTTCAGGGGCCTTAAACACAAGATTTGAGGAATGGGTAAAAGTGAATGAAAATGGCCAATTTACTCACTCTGCGGCCTTAAAAAAGTGTTTCTCCTCCACGGGAAGTGAATTAAATAACATTTGGAGGCCTTTATTGTTCAATCAAAAACGCCTGTTTTTTGGTGAAAGAGATAACCACCCCCCCTTACAACATGCTTCGGAAACAAAAAAAATGGTCCATTTTCAAATGTTGCCTCTTTGAACTACAATTCACATTTGTACGTGGAAAATCACTTTTAAAGATAAAATGAGATGTTTAAAGTGATTTTCATGCTTCCAGGGGCCTTAAACACGAGATTTGAGGAATGGGTAAAAGTGAATGAAAATGGCCAATTTACTCACTCTGCGGCCTTAAAAAGTGTTTCTCCTCCACGGGAAGTGAATAAAATAACATTTGGAAGCCTTTATTGTTCAATAAAAAACGCCTTTTTTTTTGTGAAAGAGATAACCACCCCCCCTTACGACATGCTTCAGAAACGAAAAAAATGGTCCATTTTCCAATGTTGCGTCTTTAAACGACAATTCACATTTGTACGTGGATAATCACTTTTAGAGATAAAATTAGATGTTTAAAGTGGTTTTCAAGCTTCCAGGGGCCCTAAACACAAGCCTTAAGGAATGGGTAAATGTGAATGAAAATGGCCAATTTATTCACTCTGAGGCCTTAAAAAAAATTTCTCCACCCCAGAAAGTGAATTAAATAACATTTGTAGGCCTTTATTGTTCAATCAAAAACGTCCGATTTTTGATGAAAGAGATAACCACCCCCCCTTACGACATGCTTCAGAAACTAAAAAAATGGTCTGTTTTCAAATGTTGCCTCTTTGAACTACAATTCACATTTGTACATGGAAAATCACTTTTAAAGATAAAATGAGATGTTTAAAGTGATTTTCATGCTTTCAGGGGCCTTAAACACAAGATTTGAGGAATGGGTAAAAGTGAATGAATATGGCCAATTTACTCACTCTGCGGCCTTAAAAAGTGTTTCTCCTCCACGGGAAGTGAACTAAATAACATTTGTAGGCCTTTATTGTTCAAGCAAAAAGGCCCGATTTTTGACGAAAGAGATAACCACCCCCCCTTACGACATGCTTCAGAAACGTAAAAAATGGTCCGTTTTCAAATGTTGCCTCTTTGAACTACAATTCACAATTGTACTTGGAAAATCACTTTTAAAGATAAAATGAGATGTTTAAAGTGATTTTCATGCTTCCAGGGTCCTTAAACACGAGATTTGAGGAATGGGTAAAAGTGAATGAAAATGGCCAATTTACTCACTCTGCGGCCTTAAAAAGTGTTTCTCCTCCACGGGAAGTGAATAAAATAACATTTGGAGGCCTTTATTGTTCAATCAAAAACGCCTTTTTTTTGGTGAAAATGATAACCACCCCCCCTTACGACATGCTTCAGAAACGAAAAAAATGGTCCATTTTCAAATGTTGCGTCTTTAAATGACAATTCACATTTGTATGTGGATAATCACTTTTAGAGATAAAATTAGATGTTTAAAGTGATTTTCAAGCTTCCAGGGGCCCTAAACACAAGATTTGAGGAATGGGTAAATGTGAATGGAAATGGCCAATTTATTCACTCTGAGGCCTTAAAAAGTTTTTCTCCACCCCAGAAAGTGAATTAAATAACATTTGTAGGCCTTTATTGTTCAATTAAAAACGTCCGATTTTTGATGAAAGAGATAACCACCCCCCCTTACGACATGCTTCAGAAACGAAAAAAATGGTCCATTTTCAAATGTTGCCTCTTTGAACTACAATTCACATTTGTACGTGGAAAATCACTTTTAAAGATAAAATGAGATGTTTAAAGTGATTTTCATGCTTCCAGGGGCCTTAAACACAAGATTTGAGGAATGGGTAAAAGTGAATGAAAATGGCCAATTTACTCACTCTGCGGCCTTAAAAAGTGTTTCTCCTCCACGGGAAGTGAATAAAATAACATTTGGAGGCCTTTATTGTTCAATCAAAAACGCCTGTTTTTTGGTGAAAGAGATAACCACCCCCCCTTACGACATGCTTCAGAAACGAAAAAAATGGTCCATTTTCAAATGTTGCCTCTTGAACTACAATTCACATTTGTACGTGGAAAATCACTTTTAAAGATAAAATGAGATGTTTAAAGTGATTTTCATGCTTCCAGGGGCCTTAAACACGAGATTAGAGGAATGGGTAAAAGTGAATGAAAATGGCCAATTTACTCACTCTGCGGCCTTAAAAAGTGTTTCTCCTCCACGGGAAGTGAACTAAATAACATTTGTAGGCCTTTATTGTTCAAGCGAAAACACCCGATTTTTGACGAAAGAGATAACCACCCCCCCTTACGACATGCTTCAGAAACGTAAAAAATGGTCCGTTTTCAAATGTTGCCTCTTTTAACTACAATTCACATTTGTACGTGGAAAATCACTTTTAAAGATAAAATGAGATGTTTAAAGTGATTTTCAAGCTTCCAGGGTCCCTAAACACAAGATTTGAGGAATGGGTAAATGTGAATGAAAATGGCCAATTTATTCACTCTGAGGCCTTAAAAAGTTTTTCTCCACCCCAGAAAGTGAATTAAATAACATTTGTAGGCCTTTATTGTTCAATCAAAAACGTCCGATTTTTGATGAAAGAGATAACCACCCCCCCTTACGACATGCTTCAGAAACTAAAAAAATGGTCTGTTTTCAAATGTTGCCTCTTTGAACTACAATTCACATTTGTACGTGGAAAATCACTTTTAAAGATAAAATGAGATGTTTAAAGTGATTTTCATGCTTCGCGGGGCCTTAAACACAAGATTTGAGAAATGGGTAAAAGTGAATGAAAATGGCCAATTTACTCACTCTGCGGCCTTAAAAAGTGTTTCTCCTCCACGGGAAGTGAATTAAATAACATTTGGAGGCCTTTATTGTTCAATCAAAAACGCCTGTTTTTTGGTGAAAGAGATAACCACCCCCCTTTACGACATGCTTCAGAAACGAAAAAAATGGTCCATTTTTAAATGTTGCCTCTTTGAACTACAATTCACATTTGTACGTGGAAAATCACTTTTAAAGATAAAATGAGATGTTTAAAGTGATTTTCATGCTTCCAGGGGCCTTAAACACGAGATTAGAGGAATGGGTAAAAGTGAATGAAAATGGCCAATTTACTCACTCTGTGGCCTTAAAAATTGTTTCTCCTCCACGGGAAGTGAATAAAATAACATCTGGAGGCCTTTATTGTTCAATAAAAAACGCCTTTTTTTTGGTGAAAGAGATAACCACACCCCCTTACGACATGCTTCAGAAACGAAAAAAATGGTCCATTTTCAAATGTTGCGTCTTTAAACGACAATTCACATTTGTACGTGGATAATCACTTTTAGAGATAAAATTAGATGTTTAAAGTGATTTTCAAGCTTCCAGGGGCCCTAAACACAAGATTTGAGGAATGGGTAATTGTGAATGGAAATGGCCATTTTTTTCACTCTGAGGCCTTAAAAAGTTTTTCTCCACCCCAGAAAGTGAATTAAATAACATTTGTAGGCCTTTATTGTTCAATTAAAAACGTCCGATTTTTGATGAAAGAGATAACCACCCCCCCTTACGACATGCTTCAGAAACTAAAAAAATGGTCTGTTTTCAAATGTTGCCTCTTTGAACTACAATTCACATTTGTACGTGGAAAATCACTTTTAAAGATAAAATGAGATGTTTAAAGTGATTTTCATGCTTCCAGGGGCCTTAAACACAAGATTTGAGGAATGGGTAAAAGTGAATGAATTTGGCCAATTTACTCACTCTGCGGCCTTAAAAAGTGTTTCTCCTCCACGGGAAGTGAACTAAATAACATTTGTAGGCCTTTATTGTTCAAGCGAAAACACCCGATTTTTGACGAAAGAGATAACCACCCCCCCTTACGACATGCTTCAGAAACGTAAAAAATGGTCCGTTTTCAAATGTTGCCTCTTTTAACTACAATTCACATTTGTACGTGGAAAATCACTTTTAAAGATAAAATGAGATGTTGAAAGTGATTTTCATGCTTCCAGGGGCCTTAAACACAAGATTTGAGGAATGGGTAAAAGTGAATGAAAATGGCCAATTTACTCACTCTGCGGCCTTAAAAAAGTGTTTCTCCTCCACGGGAAGTGAATTAAATAACATTTGGAGGCCTTTATTGTTCAATCAAAAACGCCTGTTTTTTGGTGAAAGAGATAACCACCCCCCCTTACGACATGCTTCGGAAACGAAAAAAATGGTCCATTTTCAAATGTTGCCTCTTTGAACTACAATTCACATTTGTACGTGGAAAATCACTTTTAAAGATAAAATGAGATGTTTAAAGTGATTTTCATGCTTCCAGGGGCCTTAAACACGAGATTAGAGGAATGGGTAAAAGTGAATGAAAATGGCCAATTTACTCACTCTGTGGCCTTAAAAATTGTTTCTCCTCCACGGGAAGTGAATAAAATAACATCTGGAGGCCTTTATTGTTCAATAAAAAACGCCTTTTTTTTGGTGAAAGAGATAACCACACCCCCTTACGACATGCTTCAGAAACGAAAAAAATGGTCCATTTTCAAATGTTGCGTCTTTAAACGACAATTCACATTTGTACGTGGATAATCACTTTTAGAGATAAAATTAGATGTTTAAAGTGATTTTCAAGCTTCCAGGGGCCCTAAACACAAGATTTGAGGAATGGGTAATTGTGAATGGAAATGGCCATTTTTTTCACTCTGAGGCCTTAAAAAGTTTTTCTC
>NW_028187998.1:0-39349 GCF_964204655.1 Triturus cristatus | reverse complement strand
CCCGCGTTCTGAGCCTTAAACCCGTGACCTACATCCTAACGCCTAAACCCTAAACCCTAAACCCTAACTCCACGCCCTAAACCCGAGCTCCCAGCCCTAAACCCTAGCACTACACCCCAAATCCACACTCAGAGTCCTAATCCCGAGCCCTAAAATTTTCCGCCTAGCCCTAAGCCCTAATGCTGAGCCCTAAACCCTAGCTCCAAGCCCTAAACCCTAGCTCCAAGCCCTAAACCCTAGCTCCTAGCACTGCATCCCAATTCCTCACTCACAGCCTTAAACCAGAGCCCTAAACCCTTACACCTAGCCTTAAACCCTAATGCTGAGCCCTAAACCCTAGCTCCAATCCCTAACCCCAAGTTCCCAAACCTAAACCCCAGCTCCCAGCCCTAATCCCTAGCTCTACACAGTAAACCCGCGTTCTGAGCCTTAAACCCGTGACCTACATCCTAACGCCTAAATCCTAAACCCTAACTCCACGCCCTAAACCCTAGCTCCCAGCCCTATACCCTAGCTCTACACCCCAATTCCACACTCAGGTTCTTAAACCCAAGCCCTATACCCTTACGCCTAGCCCTAAACCCTAATGCAAAGCCCTAAACCCTAGCTCCATAACCCAAACCCTAGCTCCAAGCCCTAAACCCTAGCTCCCAGCCCTAAACCCTAGCACTACACCCCAATTCCACACTCGGAGTCCTAATCCCGAGCCCTAAAATTTTTCCGCCTAGCCCTAAGCCCTAATGCTGAGCCCTAAACCCTAGCTCCAAGCCCTAAACCCTAGCTCCAAGCCCTAAACCCTAGCTCCTAGCACTGCATCCCAATTCCTCACTCACAGCCCTAAACCAGAGCCCTAAACCCTTACACCTAGCCTTAAACCCTAATGCTGAGCCCTAAACCCTAGCTCCAATCCCTAACCCCAAGATCCCAAACCTAAACCCTAGCTCCCAGCCCTAAACCCTAGCTCTACACAGTAAACCCGCGTTCTGAGCCTTAAACCCGTGACCTACATCCTAACGCCTAAACCCTAAACCCTAAACCCTAACTCCACGCCCTAAACCCGAGCTCCCAGCCCTAAACCCTAGCACTACACCCCAAATCCACACTCAGAGTCCTAATCCCGAGCCCTAAAATTTTCCGCCTAGCCCTAAGCCCTAATGCTGAGCCCTAAACCCTAGCTCCAAGCCCTAAACCCTAGCTCCAAGCCCTAAACCCTAGCTCCTAGCACTGCATCCCAATTCCTCACTCACAGCCTTAAACCAGAGCCCTAAACCCTTACACCTAGCCTTAAACCCTAATGCTGAGCCCTAAACCCTAGCTCCAATCCCTAACCCCAAGTTCCCAAACCTAAACCCCAGCTCCCAGCCCTAATCCCTAGCTCTACACAGTAAACCCGCGTTCTGAGCCTTAAACCCGTGACCTACATCCTAACGCCTAAATCCTAAACCCTAACTCCACGCCCTAAACCCTAGCTCCCAGCCCTATACCCTAGCTCTACACCCCAATTCCACACTCAGGTTCTTTAAACCCAAGCCCTATACCCTTACGCCTAGCCCTAAACCCTAATGCAAAGCCCTAAACCCTAGCTCCATAACCCAAACCCTAGCTCCAAGCCCTAAACCCTAGCTCCCAGCCCTAAACCCTAGCACTACACCCCAATTCCACACTCGGAGTCCTAATCCCGAGCCCTAAAATTTTCCGCCTAGCCCTAAGCCCTAATGCTGAGCCCTAAACCCTAGCTCCAAGCCCTAAACCCTAGCTCCAAGCCCTAAACCCTAGCTCCTAGCACTGCATCCCAATTCCTCACTCACAGCCCTAAACCAGAGCCCTAAACCCTTACACCTAGCCTTAAACCCTAATGCTGAGCCCTAAACCCTAGCTCCAATCCCTAACCCCAAGTTCCCAAACCTAAACCCCAGCTCCCAGCCCTAATCCCTAGCTCTACACAGTAAACCCGCGTTCTGAGCCTTAAACCCGTGACCTACATCCTAACGCCTAAACCCTAAACCCTAAACCCTAACTCCACGCCCTAAACCCGAGCTCCCAGCCCTAAACCCCTAGCACTACACCCCAAATCCACACTCAGAGTCCTAATCCCGAGCCCTAAAATTTTCCGCCTAGCCCTAAGCCCTAATGCTGAGCCCTAAACCCTAGCTCCAAGCCCTAAACCCTAGCTCCAAGCCCTAAACCCTAGCTCCTAGCACTGCATCCCAATTCCTCACTCACAGCCTTAAACCAGAGCCCTAAACCCTTACACCTAGCCTTAAACCCTAATGCTGAGCCCTAAACCCTAGCTCCAATCCCTAACCCCAAGTTCCCAAACCTAAACCCCAGCTCCCAGCCCTAATCCCTAGCTCTACACAGTAAACCCGCGTTCTGAGCCTTAAACCCGTGACCTACATCCTAACGCCTAAACCCTAAACCCTAAACCCTAACTCCACGCCCTAAACCCGAGCTCCCAGCCCTAAACCCTAGCACTACACCCCAAATCCACACTCAGAGTCCTAATCCCGAGCCCTAAAATTTTCCGCCTAGCCCTAAGCCCTAATGCTGAGCCCTAAACCCTAGCTCCAAGCCCTAAACCCTAGCTCCAAGCCCTAAACCCTAGCTCCTAGCACTGCATCCCAATTCCTCACTCACAGCCTTAAACCAGAGCCCTAAACCCTTACACCTAGCCTTAAACCCTAATGCTGAGCCCTAAACCCTAGCTCCAATCCCTAACCCCAAGTTCCCAAACCTAAACCCCAGCTCCCAGCCCTAATCCCTAGCTCTACACAGTAAACCCGCGTTCTGAGCCTTAAACCCGTGACCTACATCCTAACGCCTAAATCCTAAACCCTAACTCCACGCCCTAAACCCTAGCTCCCAGCCCTATACCCTAGCTCTACACCCCAATTCCACACTCAGGTTCTTAAACCCAAGCCCTATACCCTTACGCCTAGCCCTAAACCCTAATGCAAAGCCCTAAACCCTAGCTCCATAACCCAAACCCTAGCTCCAAGCCCTAAACCCTAGCTCCCAGCCCTAAACCCTAGCACTACACCCCAATTCCACACTCGGAGTCCTAATCCCGAGCCCTAAAATTTTCCGCCTAGCCCTAAGCCCTAATGCTGAGCCCTAAACCCTAGCTCCAAGCCCTAAACCCTAGCTCCAAGCCCTAAACCCTAGCTCCTAGCACTGCATCCCAATTCCTCACTCACAGCCCTAAACCAGAGCCCTAAACCCTTACACCTAGCCTTAAACCCTAATGCTGAGCCCTAAACCCTAGCTCCAATCCCTAACCCCAAGATCCCAAACCTAAACCCTAGCTCCCAGCCCTAAACCCTAGCTCTACACAGTAAACCCGCGTTCTGAGCCTTAAACCCGTGACCTACATCCTAACGCCTAAACCCTAAACCCTAAACCCTAACTCCACGCCCTAAACCCGAGCTCCCAGCCCTAAACCCTAGCACTACACCCCAAATCCACACTCAGAGTCCTAATCCCGAGCCCTAAATTTTCCGCCTAGCCCTAAGCCCTAATGCTGAGCCCTAAACCCTAGCTCCAAGCCCTAAACCCTAGCTCCAAGCCCTAAACCCTAGCTCCTAGCACTGCATCCCAATTCCTCACTCACAGCCTTAAACCAGAGCCCTAAACCCTTACACCTAGCCTTAAACCCTAATGCTGAGCCCTAAACCCTAGCTCCAATCCCTAACCCCAAGTTCCCAAACCTAAACCCCAGCTCCCAGCCCTAATCCCTAGCTCTACACAGTAAACCCGCGTTCTGAGCCTTAAACCCGTGACCTACATCCTAACGCCTAAATCCTAAACCCTAACTCCACGCCCTAAACCCTAGCTCCCAGCCCTATACCCTAGCTCTACACCCCAATTCCACACTCAGGTTCTTAAACCCAAGCCCTATACCCTTACGCCTAGCCCTAAACCCTAATGCAAAGCCCTAAACCCTAGCTCCATAACCCAAACCCTAGCTCCAAGCCCTAAACCCTAGCTCCCAGCCCTAAACCCTAGCACTACACCCCAATTCCACACTCGGAGTCCTAATCCCGAGCCCTAAAATTTTCCGCCTAGCCCTAAGCCCTAATGCTGAGCCCTAAACCCTAGCTCCAAGCCCTAAACCCTAGCTCCAAGCCCTAAACCCTAGCTCCTAGCACTGCATCCCAATTCCTCACTCACAGCCTTAAACCAGAGCCCTAAACCCTTACACCTAGCCTTAAACCCTAATGCTGAGCCCTAAACCCTAGCTCCAATCCCTAACCCCAAGTTCCCAAACCTAAACCCCAGCTCCCAGCCCTAATCCCTAGCTCTACACAGTAAACCCGCGTTCTGAGCCTTAAACCCGTGACCTACATCCTAACGCCTAAATCCTAAACCCCTAACTCCACGCCCTAAACCCTAGCTCCCAGCCCTATACCCTAGCTCTACACCCCAATTCCACACTCAGGTTCTTAAACCCAAGCCCTATACCCTTACGCCTAGCCCTAAACCCTAATGCAAAGCCCTAAACCCTAGCTCCATAACCCAAACCCTAGCTCCAAGCCCTAAACCCTAGCTCCCAGCCCTAAACCCTAGCACTACACCCCAATTCCACACTCGGAGTCCTAATCCCGAGCCCTAAAATTTTCCGCCTAGCCCTAAGCCCTAATGCTGAGCCCTAAACCCTAGCTCCAAGCCCTAAACCCTAGCTCCAAGCCCTAAACCCTAGCTCCTAGCACTGCATCCCAATTCCTCACTCACAGCCCTAAACCAGAGCCCTAAACCCTTACACCTAGCCTTAAACCCTAATGCTGAGCCCTAAACCCTAGCTCCAATCCCTAACCCCAAGATCCCAAACCTAAACCCTAGCTCCCAGCCCTAAACCCTAGCTCTACACAGTAAACCCGCGTTCTGAGCCTTAAACCCGTGACCTACATCCTAACGCCTAAACCCTAAACCCTAAACCCTAACTCCACGCCCTAAACCCGAGCTCCCAGCCCTAAACCCTAGCACTACACCCCAAATCCACACTCAGAGTCCTAATCCCGAGCCCTAAAATTTTCCGCCTAGCCCTAAGCCCTAATGCTGAGCCCTAAACCCTAGCTCCAAGCCCTAAACCCTAGCTCCAAGCCCTAAACCCTAGCTCCTAGCACTGCATCCCAATTCCTCACTCACAGCCTTAAACCAGAGCCCTAAACCCTTACACCTAGCCTTAAACCCTAATGCTGAGCCCTAAACCCTAGCTCCAATCCCTAACCCCAAGTTCCCAAACCTAAACCCCAGCTCCCAGCCCTAATCCCTAGCTCTACACAGTAAACCCGCGTTCTGAGCCTTAAACCCGTGACCTACATCCTAACGCCTAAATCCTAAACCCTAACTCCACGCCCTAAACCCTAGCTCCCAGCCCTATACCCTAGCTCTACACCCCAATTCCACACTCAGGTTCTTAAACCCAAGCCCTATACCCTTACGCCTAGCCCTAAACCCTAATGCAAAGCCCTAAACCCTAGCTCCATAACCCAAACCCTAGCTCCAAGCCCTAAACCCTAGCTCCCAGCCCTAAACCCTAGCACTACACCCCAATTCCACACTCGGAGTCCTAATCCCGAGCCCTAAAATTTTCCGCCTAGCCCTAAGCCCTAATGCTGAGCCCTAAACCCTAGCTCCAAGCCCTAAACCCTAGCTCCAAGCCCTAAACCCTAGCTCCTAGCACTGCATCCCAATTCCTCACTCACAGCCCTAAACCAGAGCCCTAAACCCTTACACCTAGCCTTAAACCCTAATGCTGAGCCCTAAACCCTAGCTCCAATCCCTAACCCCAAGATCCCAAACCTAAACCCTAGCTCCCAGCCCTAAACCCTAGCTCTACACAGTAAACCCGCGTTCTGAGCCTTAAACCCGTGACCTACATCCTAACGCCTAAACCCTAAACCCTAAACCCTAACTCCACGCCCTAAACCCGAGCTCCCAGCCCTAAACCCTAGCACTACACCCCAAATCCACACTCAGAGTCCTAATCCCGAGCCCTAAAATTTTCCGCCTAGCCCTAAGCCCTAATGCTGAGCCCTAAACCCTAGCTCCAAGCCCTAAACCCTAGCTCCAAGCCCTAAACCCTAGCTCCTAGCACTGCATCCCAATTCCTCACTCACAGCCTTAAACCAGAGCCCTAAACCCTTACACCTAGCCTTAAACCCTAATGCTGAGCCCTAAACCCTAGCTCCAATCCCTAACCCCAAGTTCCCAAACCTAAACCCCAGCTCCCAGCCCTAATCCCTAGCTCTACACAGTAAACCCGCGTTCTGAGCCTTAAACCCGTGACCTACATCCTAACGCCTAAATCCTAAACCCTAACTCCACGCCCTAAACCCTAGCTCCCAGCCCTATACCCTAGCTCTACACCCCAATTCCACACTCAGGTTCTTAAACCCAAGCCCTATACCCTTACGCCTAGCCCTAAACCCTAATGCAAAGCCCTAAACCCTAGCTCCATAACCCAAACCCTAGCTCCAAGCCCTAAACCCTAGCTCCCAGCCCTAAACCCTAGCACTACACCCCAATTCCACACTCGGAGTCCTAATCCCGAGCCCTAAAATTTTCCGCCTAGCCCTAAGCCCTAATGCTGAGCCCTAAACCCTAGCTCCAAGCCCTAAACCCTAGCTCCAAGCCCTAAACCCTAGCTCCTAGCACTGCATCCCAATTCCTCACTCACAGCCCTAAACCAGAGCCCTAAACCCTTACACCTAGCCTTAAACCCTAATGCTGAGCCCTAAACCCTAGCTCCAATCCCTAACCCCAAGATCCCAAACCTAAACCCTAGCTCCCAGCCCTAAAACCCTAGCTCTACACAGTAAACCCGCGTTCTGAGCCTTAAACCCGTGACCTACATCCTAACGCCTAAACCCTAAACCCTAAACCCTAACTCCACGCCCTAAACCCGAGCTCCCAGCCCTAAACCCTAGCACTACACCCCAAATCCACACTCAGAGTCCTAATCCCGAGCCCTAAAATTTTCCGCCTAGCCCTAAGCCCTAATGCTGAGCCCTAAACCCTAGCTCCAAGCCCTAAACCCTAGCTCCAAGCCCTAAACCCTAGCTCCTAGCACTGCATCCCAATTCCTCACTCACAGCCTTAAACCAGAGCCCTAAACCCTTACACCTAGCCTTAAACCCTAATGCTGAGCCCTAAACCCTAGCTCCAATCCCTAACCCCAAGTTCCCAAACCTAAACCCCAGCTCCCAGCCCTAATCCCTAGCTCTACACAGTAAACCCGCGTTCTGAGCCTTAAACCCGTGACCTACATCCTAACGCCTAAATCCTAAACCCTAACTCCACGCCCTAAACCCTAGCTCCCAGCCCTATACCCTAGCTCTACACCCCAATTCCACACTCAGGTTCTTAAACCCAAGCCCTATACCCTTACGCCTAGCCCTAAACCCTAATGCAAAGCCCTAAACCCTAGCTCCATAACCCAAACCCTAGCTCCAAGCCCTAAACCCTAGCTCCCAGCCCTAAACCCTAGCACTACACCCCAATTCCACACTCGGAGTCCTAATCCCGAGCCCTAAAATTTTCCGCCTAGCCCTAAGCCCTAATGCTGAGCCCTAAACCCTAGCTCCAAGCCCTAAACCCTAGCTCCAAGCCCTAAACCCTAGCTCCTAGCACTGCATCCCAATTCCTCACTCACAGCCCTAAACCAGAGCCCTAAACCCTTACACCTAGCCTTAAACCCTAATGCTGAGCCCTAAACCCTAGCTCCAATCCCTAACCCCAAGATCCCAAACCTAAACCCTAGCTCCCAGCCCTAAACCCTAGCTCTACACAGTAAACCCGCGTTCTGAGCCTTAAACCCGTGACCTACATCCTAACGCCTAAACCCTAAACCCTAAACCCTAACTCCACGCCCTAAACCCAAGCTCCCAGCCCTAAACCCTAGCACTACACCCCAAATCCACACTCAGAGTCCTAATCCCGAGCCCTAAAATTTTCCGCCTAGCCCTAAGCCCTAATGCTGAGCCCTAAACCCTAGCTCCAAGCCCTAAACCCTAGCTCCAAGCCCTAAACCCTAGCTCCTAGCACTGCATCCCAATTCCTCACTCACAGCCCTAAACCAGAGCCCTAAACCCTTACACCTAGCCTTAAACCCTAATGCTGAGCCCTAAACCCTAGCTCCAATCCCTAACCCCAAGATCCCAAACCTAAACCCTAGCTCCCAGCCCTAAACCCTAGCTCTACACAGTAAACCCGCGTTCTGAGCCTTAAACCCGTGACCTACATCCTAACGCCTAAACCCTAAACCCTAAACCCTAACTCCACGCCCTAAACCCGAGCTCCCAGCCCTAAACCCTAGCACTACACCCCAAATCCACACTCAGAGTCCTAATCCCGAGCCCTAAAATTTTCCGCCTAGCCCTAAGCCCTAATGCTGAGCCCTAAACCCTAGCTCCAAGCCCTAAACCCTAGCTCCAAGCCCTAAACCCTAGCTCCTAGCACTGCATCCCAATTCCTCACTCACAGCCTTAAACCAGAGCCCTAAACCCTTACACCTAGCCTTAAACCCTAATGCTGAGCCCTAAACCCTAGCTCCAATCCCTAACCCCAAGATCCCAAACCTAAACCCTAGCTCCCAGCCCTAAACCCTAGCTCTACACAGTAAACCCGCGTTCTGAGCCTTAAACCCGTGACCTACATCCTAACGCCTAAACCCTAAACCCTAAACCCTAACTCCACGCCCTAAACCCGAGCTCCCAGCCCTAAACCCTAGCACTACACCCCAAATCCACACTCAGAGTCCTAATCCCGAGCCCTAAAATTTTCCGCCTAGCCCTAAGCCCTAATGCTGAGCCCTAAACCCTAGCTCCAAGCCCTAAACCCTAGCTCCAAGCCCTAAACCCTAGCTCCTAGCACTGCATCCCAATTCCTCACTCACAGCCCTAAACCAGAGCCCTAAACCCTTACACCTAGCCTTAAACCCTAATGCTGAGCCCTAAACCCTAGCTCCAATCCCTAACCCCAAGATCCCAAACCTAAACCCTAGCTCCCAGCCCTAAACCCTAGCTCTACACAGTAAACCCGCGTTCTGAGCCTTAAACCCGTGACCTACATCCTAACGCCTAAACCCTAAACCCTAAACCCTAACTCCACGCCCTAAACCCAAGCTCCCAGCCCTAAACCCTAGCACTACACCCCAAATCCACACTCAGAGTCCTAATCCCGAGCCCTAAAATTTTCCGCCTAGCCCTAAGCCCTAATGCTGAGCCCTAAACCCTAGCTCCAAGCCCTAAACCCTAGCTCCAAGCCCTAAACCCTAGCTCCTAGCACTGCATCCCAATTCCTCACTCACAGCCTTAAACCAGAGCCCTAAACCCTTACACCTAGCCTTAAACCCTAATGCTGAGCCCTAAACCCTAGCTCCAATCCCTAACCCCAAGTTCCCAAACCTAAACCCCAGCTCCCAGCCCTAATCCCTAGCTCTACACAGTAAACCCGCGTTCTGAGCCTTAAACCCGTGACCTACATCCTAACGCCTAAATCCTAAACCCTAACTCCACGCCCTAAACCCTAGCTCCCAGCCCTATACCCTAGCTCTACACCCCAATTCCACACTCAGGTTCTTAAACCCAAGCCCTATACCCTTACGCCTAGCCCTAAACCCTAATGCAAAGCCCTAAACCCTAGCTCCATAACCCAAACCCTAGCTCCAAGCCCTAAACCCTAGCTCCCAGCCCTAAACCCTAGCACTACACCCCAATTCCACACTCGGAGTCCTAATCCCGAGCCCTAAAATTTTCCGCCTAGCCCTAAGCCCTAATGCTGAGCCCTAAACCCTAGCTCCAAGCCCTAAACCCTAGCTCCAAGCCCTAAACCCTAGCTCCTAGCACTGCATCCCAATTCCTCACTCACAGCCCTAAACCAGAGCCCTAAACCCTTACACCTAGCCTTAAACCCTAATGCTGAGCCCTAAACCCTAGCTCCAATCCCTAACCCCAAGATCCCAAACCTAAACCCTAGCTCCCAGCCCTAAACCCTAGCTCTACACAGTAAACCCGCGTTCTGAGCCTTAAACCCGTGACCTACATCCTAACGCCTAAACCCTAAACCCTAAACCCTAACTCCACGCCCTAAACCCAAGCTCCCAGCCCTAAACCCTAGCACTACACCCCAAATCCACACTCAGAGTCCTAATCCCGAGCCCTAAAATTTTCCGCCTAGCCCTAAGCCCTAATGCTGAGCCCTAAACCCTAGCTCCAAGCCCTAAACCCTAGCTCCAAGCCCTAAACCCTAGCTCCTAGCACTGCATCCCAATTCCTCACTCACAGCCCTAAACCAGAGCCCTAAACCCTTACACCTAGCCTTAAACCCTAATGCTGAGCCCTAAACCCTAGCTCCAATCCCTAACCCCAAGATCCCAAACCTAAACCCTAGCTCCCAGCCCTAAACCCTAGCTCTACACAGTAAACCCGCGTTCTGAGCCTTAAACCCGTGACCTACATCCTAACGCCTAAACCCTAAACCCTAAACCCTAACTCCACGCCCTAAACCCGAGCTCCCAGCCCTAAACCCTAGCACTACACCCCAAATCCACACTCAGAGTCCTAATCCCGAGCCCTAAAATTTTCCGCCTAGCCCTAAGCCCTAATGCTGAGCCCTAAACCCTAGCTCCAAGCCCTAAACCCTAGCTCCAAGCCCTAAACCCTAGCTCCTAGCACTGCATCCCAATTCCTCACTCACAGCCTTAAACCAGAGCCCTAAACCCTTACACCTAGCCTTAAACCCTAATGCTGAGCCCTAAACCCTAGCTCCAATCCCTAACCCCAAGATCCCAAACCTAAACCCTAGCTCCCAGCCCTAAACCCTAGCTCTACACAGTAAACCCGCGTTCTGAGCCTTAAACCCGTGACCTACATCCTAACGCCTAAACCCTAAACCCTAAACCCTAACTCCACGCCCTAAACCCAAGCTCCCAGCCCTAAACCCTAGCACTACACCCCAAATCCACACTCAGAGTCCTAATCCCGAGCCCTAAAATTTTCCGCCTAGCCCTAAGCCCTAATGCTGAGCCCTAAACCCTAGCTCCAAGCCCTAAACCCTAGCTCCAAGCCCTAAACCCTAGCTCCTAGCACTGCATCCCAATTCCTCACTCACAGCCCTAAACCAGAGCCCTAAACCCTTACACCTAGCCTTAAACCCTAATGCTGAGCCCTAAACCCTAGCTCCAATCCCTAACCCCAAGATCCCAAACCTAAACCCTAGCTCCCAGCCCTAAACCCTAGCTCTACACAGTAAACCCGCGTTCTGAGCCTTAAACCCGTGACCTACATCCTAACGCCTAAACCCTAAACCCTAAACCCTAACTCCACGCCCTAAACCCGAGCTCCCAGCCCTAAACCCTAGCACTACACCCCAAATCCACACTCAGAGTCCTAATCCCGAGCCCTAAAATTTTCCGCCTAGCCCTAAGCCCTAATGCTGAGCCCTAAACCCTAGCTCCAAGCCCTAAACCCTAGCTCCAAGCCCTAAACCCTAGCTCCTAGCACTGCATCCCAATTCCTCACTCACAGCCTTAAACCAGAGCCCTAAACCCTTACACCTAGCCTTAAACCCTAATGCTGAGCCCTAAACCCTAGCTCCAATCCCTAACCCCAAGTTCCCAAACCTAAACCCCAGCTCCCAGCCCTAATCCCTAGCTCTACACAGTAAACCCGCGTTCTGAGCCTTAAACCCGTGACCTACATCCTAACGCCTAAATCCTAAACCCTAACTCCACGCCCTAAACCCTAGCTCCCAGCCCTATACCCTAGCTCTACACCCCAATTCCACACTCAGGTTCTTAAACCCAAGCCCTATACCCTTACGCCTAGCCCTAAACCCTAATGCAAAGCCCTAAACCCTAGCTCCATAACCCAAACCCTAGCTCCAAGCCCTAAACCCTAGCTCCCAGCCCTAAACCCTAGCACTACACCCCAATTCCACACTCGGAGTCCTAATCCCGAGCCCTAAAATTTTCCGCCTAGCCCTAAGCCCTAATGCTGAGCCCTAAACCCTAGCTCCAAGCCCTAAACCCTAGCTCCAAGCCCTAAACCCTAGCTCCTAGCACTGCATCCCAATTCCTCACTCACAGCCCTAAACCAGAGCCCTAAACCCTTACACCTAGCCTTAAACCCTAATGCTGAGCCCTAAACCCTAGCTCCAATCCCTAACCCCAAGATCCCAAACCTAAACCCTAGCTCCCAGCCCTAAACCCTAGCTCTACACAGTAAACCCGCGTTCTGAGCCTTAAACCCGTGACCTACATCCTAACGCCTAAACCCTAAACCCTAAACCCTAACTCCACGCCCTAAACCCAAGCTCCCAGCCCTAAACCCTAGCACTACACCCCAAATCCACACTCAGAGTCCTAATCCCGAGCCCTAAAATTTTCCGCCTAGCCCTAAGCCCTAATGCTGAGCCCTAAACCCTAGCTCCAAGCCCTAAACCCTAGCTCCAAGCCCTAAACCCTAGCTCCTAGCACTGCATCCCAATTCCTCACTCACAGCCCTAAACCAGAGCCCTAAACCCTTACACCTAGCCTTAAACCCTAATGCTGAGCCCTAAACCCTAGCTCCAATCCCTAACCCCAAGATCCCAAACCTAAACCCTAGCTCCCAGCCCTAAACCCTAGCTCTACACAGTAAACCCGCGTTCTGAGCCTTAAACCCGTGACCTACATCCTAACGCCTAAACCCTAAACCCTAAACCCTAACTCCACGCCCTAAACCCGAGCTCCCAGCCCTAAACCCTAGCACTACACCCCAAATCCACACTCAGAGTCCTAATCCCGAGCCCTAAAATTTTCCGCCTAGCCCTAAGCCCTAATGCTGAGCCCTAAACCCTAGCTCCAAGCCCTAAACCCTAGCTCCAAGCCCTAAACCCTAGCTCCTAGCACTGCATCCCAATTCCTCACTCACAGCCTTAAACCAGAGCCCTAAACCCTTACACCTAGCCTTAAACCCTAATGCTGAGCCCTAAACCCTAGCTCCAATCCCTAACCCCAAGATCCCAAACCTAAACCCTAGCTCCCAGCCCTAAACCCTAGCTCTACACAGTAAACCCGCGTTCTGAGCCTTAAACCCGTGACCTACATCCTAACGCCTAAACCCTAAACCCTAAACCCTAACTCCACGCCCTAAACCCGAGCTCCCAGCCCTAAACCCTAGCACTACACCCCAAATCCACACTCAGAGTCCTAATCCCGAGCCCTAAAATTTTCCGCCTAGCCCTAAGCCCTAATGCTGAGCCCTAAACCCTAGCTCCAAGCCCTAAACCCTAGCTCCAAGCCCTAAACCCTAGCTCCTAGCACTGCATCCCAATTCCTCACTCACAGCCCTAAACCAGAGCCCTAAACCCTTACACCTAGCCTTAAACCCTAATGCTGAGCCCTAAACCCTAGCTCCAATCCCTAACCCCAAGATCCCAAACCTAAACCCTAGCTCCCAGCCCTAAACCCTAGCTCTACACAGTAAACCCGCGTTCTGAGCCTTAAACCCGTGACCTACATCCTAACGCCTAAACCCTAAACCCTAAACCCTAACTCCACGCCCTAAACCCAAGCTCCCAGCCCTAAACCCTAGCACTACACCCCAAATCCACACTCAGAGTCCTAATCCCGAGCCCTAAAATTTTCCGCCTAGCCCTAAGCCCTAATGCTGAGCCCTAAACCCTAGCTCCAAGCCCTAAACCCTAGCTCCAAGCCCTAAACCCTAGCTCCTAGCACTGCATCCCAATTCCTCACTCACAGCCTTAAACCAGAGCCCTAAACCCTTACACCTAGCCTTAAACCCTAATGCTGAGCCCTAAACCCTAGCTCCAATCCCTAACCCCAAGTTCCCAAACCTAAACCCCAGCTCCCAGCCCTAATCCCTAGCTCTACACAGTAAACCCGCGTTCTGAGCCTTAAACCCGTGACCTACATCCTAACGCCTAAATCCTAAACCCTAACTCCACGCCCTAAACCCTAGCTCCCAGCCCTATACCCTAGCTCTACACCCCAATTCCACACTCAGGTTCTTAAACCCAAGCCCTATACCCTTACGCCTAGCCCTAAACCCTAATGCAAAGCCCTAAACCCTAGCTCCATAACCCAAACCCTAGCTCCAAGCCCTAAACCCTAGCTCCCAGCCCTAAACCCTAGCACTACACCCCAATTCCACACTCGGAGTCCTAATCCCGAGCCCTAAAATTTTCCGCCTAGCCCTAAGCCCTAATGCTGAGCCCTAAACCCTAGCTCCAAGCCCTAAACCCTAGCTCCAAGCCCTAAACCCTAGCTCCTAGCACTGCATCCCAATTCCTCACTCACAGCCCTAAACCAGAGCCCTAAACCCTTACACCTAGCCTTAAACCCTAATGCTGAGCCCTAAACCCTAGCTCCAATCCCTAACCCCAAGATCCCAAACCTAAACCCTAGCTCCCAGCCCTAAACCCTAGCTCTACACAGTAAACCCGCGTTCTGAGCCTTAAACCCGTGACCTACATCCTAACGCCTAAACCCTAAACCCTAAACCCTAACTCCACGCCCTAAACCCGAGCTCCCAGCCCTAAACCCTAGCACTACACCCCAAATCCACACTCAGAGTCCTAATCCCGAGCCCTAAAATTTTCCGCCTAGCCCTAAGCCCTAATGCTGAGCCCTAAACCCTAGCTCCAAGCCCTAAACCCTAGCTCCAAGCCCTAAACCCTAGCTCCTAGCACTGCATCCCAATTCCTCACTCACAGCCTTAAACCAGAGCCCTAAACCCTTACACCTAGCCTTAAACCCTAATGCTGAGCCCTAAACCCTAGCTCCAATCCCTAACCCCAAGTTCCCAAACCTAAACCCCAGCTCCCAGCCCTAATCCCTAGCTCTACACAGTAAACCCGCGTTCTGAGCCTTAAACCCGTGACCTACATCCTAACGCCTAAATCCTAAACCCTAACTCCACGCCCTAAACCCTAGCTCCCAGCCCTATACCCTAGCTCTACACCCCAATTCCACACTCAGGTTCTTAAACCCAAGCCCTATACCCTTACGCCTAGCCCTAAACCCTAATGCAAAGCCCTAAACCCTAGCTCCATAACCCAAACCCTAGCTCCAAGCCCTAAACCCTAGCTCCCAGCCCTAAACCCTAGCACTACACCCCAATTCCACACTCGGAGTCCTAATCCCGAGCCCTAAAATTTTCCGCCTAGCCCTAAGCCCTAATGCTGAGCCCTAAACCCTAGCTCCAAGCCCTAAACCCTAGCTCCAAGCCCTAAACCCTAGCTCCTAGCACTGCATCCCAATTCCTCACTCACAGCCCTAAACCAGAGCCCTAAACCCTTACACCTAGCCTTAAACCCTAATGCTGAGCCCTAAACCCTAGCTCCAATCCCTAACCCCAAGTTCCCAAACCTAAACCCCAGCTCCCAGCCCTAATCCCTAGCTCTACACAGTAAACCCGCGTTCTGAGCCTTAAACCCGTGACCTACATCCTAACGCCTAAATCCTAAACCCTAACTCCACGCCCTAAACCCTAGCTCCCAGCCCTATACCCTAGCTCTACACCCCAATTCCACACTCAGGTTCTTAAACCCAAGCCCTATACCCTTACGCCTAGCCCTAAACCCTAATGCAAAGCCCTAAACCCTAGCTCCATAACCCAAACCCTAGCTCCAAGCCCTAAACCCTAGCTCCCAGCCCTAAACCCTAGCACTACACCCCAATTCCACACTCGGAGTCCTAATCCCGAGCCCTAAAATTTTCCGCCTAGCCCTAAGCCCTAATGCTGAGCCCTAAACCCTAGCTCCAAGCCCTAAACCCTAGCTCCAAGCCCTAAACCCTAGCTCCTAGCACTGCATCCCAATTCCTCACTCACAGCCCTAAACCAGAGCCCTAAACCCTTACACCTAGCCTTAAACCCTAATGCTGAGCCCTAAACCCTAGCTCCAATCCCTAACCCCAAGTTCCCAAACCTAAACCCCAGCTCCCAGCCCTAATCCCTAGCTCTACACAGTAAACCCGCGTTCTGAGCCTTAAACCCGTGACCTACATCCTAACGCCTAAATCCTAAACCCTAACTCCACGCCCTAAACCCTAGCTCCCAGCCCTATACCCTAGCTCTACACCCCAATTCCACACTCAGGTTCTTAAACCCAAGCCCTATACCCTTACGCCTAGCCCTAAACCCTAATGCAAAGCCCTAAACCCTAGCTCCATAACCCAAACCCTAGCTCCAAGCCCTAAACCCTAGCTCCCAGCCCTAAACCCTAGCACTACACCCCAATTCCACACTCGGAGTCCTAATCCCGAGCCCTAAAATTTTCCGCCTAGCCCTAAGCCCTAATGCTGAGCCCTAAACCCTAGCTCCAAGCCCTAAACCCTAGCTCCAAGCCCTAAACCCTAGCTCCTAGCACTGCATCCCAATTCCTCACTCACAGCCCTAAACCAGAGCCCTAAACCCTTACACCTAGCCTTAAACCCTAATGCTGAGCCCTAAACCCTAGCTCCAATCCCTAACCCCAAGATCCCAAACCTAAACCCTAGCTCCCAGCCCTAAACCCTAGCTCTACACAGTAAACCCGCGTTCTGAGCCTTAAACCCGTGACCTACATCCTAACGCCTAAACCCTAAACCCTAAACCCTAACTCCACGCCCTAAACCCGAGCTCCCAGCCCTAAACCCTAGCACTACACCCCAAATCCACACTCAGAGTCCTAATCCCGAGCCCTAAAATTTTCCGCCTAGCCCTAAGCCCTAATGCTGAGCCCTAAACCCTAGCTCCAAGCCCTAAACCCTAGCTCCAAGCCCTAAACCCTAGCTCCTAGCACTGCATCCCAATTCCTCACTCACAGCCTTAAACCAGAGCCCTAAACCCTTACACCTAGCCTTAAACCCTAATGCTGAGCCCTAAACCCTAGCTCCAATCCCTAACCCCAAGTTCCCAAACCTAAACCCCAGCTCCCAGCCCTAATCCCTAGCTCTACACAGTAAACCCGCGTTCTGAGCCTTAAACCCGTGACCTACATCCTAACGCCTAAATCCTAAACCCTAACTCCACGCCCTAAACCCTAGCTCCCAGCCCTATACCCTAGCTCTACACCCCAATTCCACACTCAGGTTCTTAAACCCAAGCCCTATACCCTTACGCCTAGCCCTAAACCCTAATGCAAAGCCCTAAACCCTAGCTCCATAACCCAAACCCTAGCTCCAAGCCCTAAACCCTAGCTCCCAGCCCTAAACCCTAGCACTACACCCCAATTCCACACTCGGAGTCCTAATCCCGAGCCCTAAAATTTTCCGCCTAGCCCTAAGCCCTAATGCTGAGCCCTAAACCCTAGCTCCAAGCCCTAAACCCTAGCTCCAAGCCCTAAACCCTAGCTCCTAGCACTGCATCCCAATTCCTCACTCACAGCCTTAAACCAGAGCCCTAAACCCTTACACCTAGCCTTAAACCCTAATGCTGAGCCCTAAACCCTAGCTCCAATCCCTAACCCCAAGTTCCCAAACCTAAACCCCAGCTCCCAGCCCTAATCCCTAGCTCTACACAGTAAACCCGCGTTCTGAGCCTTAAACCCGTGACCTACATCCTAACGCCTAAATCCTAAACCCTAACTCCACGCCCTAAACCCTAGCTCCCAGCCCTATACCCTAGCTCTACACCCCAATTCCACACTCAGGTTCTTAAACCCAAGCCCTATACCCTTACGCCTAGCCCTAAACCCTAATGCAAAGCCCTAAACCCTAGCTCCATAACCCAAACCCTAGCTCCAAGCCCTAAACCCTAGCTCCCAGCCCTAAACCCTAGCACTACACCCCAATTCCACACTCGGAGTCCTAATCCCGAGCCCTAAAATTTTCCGCCTAGCCCTAAGCCCTAATGCTGAGCCCTAAACCCTAGCTCCAAGCCCTAAACCCTAGCTCCAAGCCCTAAACCCTAGCTCCTAGCACTGCATCCCAATTCCTCACTCACAGCCCTAAACCAGAGCCCTAAACCCTTACACCTAGCCTTAAACCCTAATGCTGAGCCCTAAACCCTAGCTCCAATCCCTAACCCCAAGATCCCAAACCTAAACCCTAGCTCCCAGCCCTAAACCCTAGCTCTACACAGTAAACCCGCGTTCTGAGCCTTAAACCCGTGACCTACATCCTAACGCCTAAACCCTAAACCCTAAACCCTAACTCCACGCCCTAAACCCAAGCTCCCAGCCCTAAACCCTAGCACTACACCCCAAATCCACACTCAGAGTCCTAATCCCGAGCCCTAAAATTTTCCGCCTAGCCCTAAGCCCTAATGCTGAGCCCTAAACCCTAGCTCCAAGCCCTAAACCCTAGCTCCAAGCCCTAAACCCTAGCTCCTAGCACTGCATCCCAATTCCTCACTCACAGCCTTAAACCAGAGCCCTAAACCCTTACACCTAGCCTTAAACCCTAATGCTGAGCCCTAAACCCTAGCTCCAATCCCTAACCCCAAGTTCCCAAACCTAAACCCCAGCTCCCAGCCCTAATCCCTAGCTCTACACAGTAAACCCGCGTTCTGAGCCTTAAACCCGTGACCTACATCCTAACGCCTAAATCCTAAACCCTAACTCCACGCCCTAAACCCTAGCTCCCAGCCCTATACCCTAGCTCTACACCCCAATTCCACACTCAGGTTCTTAAACCCAAGCCCTATACCCTTACGCCTAGCCCTAAACCCTAATGCAAAGCCCTAAACCCTAGCTCCATAACCCAAACCCTAGCTCCAAGCCCTAAACCCTAGCTCCCAGCCCTAAACCCTAGCACTACACCCCAATTCCACACTCGGAGTCCTAATCCCGAGCCCTAAAATTTTCCGCCTAGCCCTAAGCCCTAATGCTGAGCCCTAAACCCTAGCTCCAAGCCCTAAACCCTAGCTCCAAGCCCTAAACCCTAGCTCCTAGCACTGCATCCCAATTCCTCACTCACAGCCCTAAACCAGAGCCCTAAACCCTTACACCTAGCCTTAAACCCTAATGCTGAGCCCTAAACCCTAGCTCCAATCCCTAACCCCAAGTTCCCAAACCTAAACCCCAGCTCCCAGCCCTAATCCCTAGCTCTACACAGTAAACCCGCGTTCTGAGCCTTAAACCCGTGACCTACATCCTAACGCCTAAACCCTAAACCCTAAACCCTAACTCCACGCCCTAAACCCGAGCTCCCAGCCCTAAACCCTAGCACTACACCCCAAATCCACACTCAGAGTCCTAATCCCGAGCCCTAAAATTTTCCGCCTAGCCCTAAGCCCTAATGCTGAGCCCTAAACCCTAGCTCCAAGCCCTAAACCCTAGCTCCAAGCCCTAAACCCTAGCTCCTAGCACTGCATCCCAATTCCTCACTCACAGCCTTAAACCAGAGCCCTAAACCCTTACACCTAGCCTTAAACCCTAATGCTGAGCCCTAAACCCTAGCTCCAATCCCTAACCCCAAGTTCCCAAACCTAAACCCCAGCTCCCAGCCCTAATCCCTAGCTCTACACGGTAAACCCGCGTTCTGAGCCTTAAACCCGTGACCTACATCCTAACGCCTAAATCCTAAACCCTAACTCCACGCCCTAAACCCTAGCTCCCAGCCCTATACCCTAGCTCTACACCCCAATTCCACACTCAGGTTCTTAAACCCAAGCCCTATACCCTTACGCCTAGCCCTAAACCCTAATGCAAAGCCCTAAACCCTAGCTCCATAACCCAAACCCTAGCTCCAAGCCCTAAACCCTAGCTCCCAGCCCTAAACCCTAGCACTACACCCCAATTCCACACTCGGAGTCCTAATCCCGAGCCCTAAAATTTTCCGCCTAGCCCTAAGCCCTAATGCTGAGCCCTAAACCCTAGCTCCAAGCCCTAAACCCTAGCTCCAAGCCCTAAACCCTAGCTCCTAGCACTGCATCCCAATTCCTCACTCACAGCCCTAAACCAGAGCCCTAAACCCTTACACCTAGCCTTAAACCCTAATGCTGAGCCCTAAACCCTAGCTCCAATCCCTAACCCCAAGATCCCAAACCTAAACCCTAGCTCCCAGCCCTAAACCCTAGCTCTACACAGTAAACCCGCGTTCTGAGCCTTAAACCCGTGACCTACATCCTAACGCCTAAACCCTAAACCCTAAACCCTAACTCCACGCCCTAAACCCAAGCTCCCAGCCCTAAACCCTAGCACTACACCCCAAATCCACACTCAGAGTCCTAATCCCGAGCCCTAAAATTTTCCGCCTAGCCCTAAGCCCTAATGCTGAGCCCTAAACCCTAGCTCCAAGCCCTAAACCCTAGCTCCAAGCCCTAAACCCTAGCTCCTAGCACTGCATCCCAATTCCTCACTCACAGCCTTAAACCAGAGCCCTAAACCCTTACACCTAGCCTTAAACCCTAATGCTGAGCCCTAAACCCTAGCTCCAATCCCTAACCCCAAGTTCCCAAACCTAAACCCCAGCTCCCAGCCCTAATCCCTAGCTCTACACAGTAAACCCGCGTTCTGAGCCTTAAACCCGTGACCTACATCCTAACGCCTAAATCCTAAACCCTAACTCCACGCCCTAAACCCTAGCTCCCAGCCCTATACCCTAGCTCTACACCCCAATTCCACACTCAGGTTCTTAAACCCAAGCCCTATACCCTTACGCCTAGCCCTAAACCCTAATGCAAAGCCCTAAACCCTAGCTCCATAACCCAAACCCTAGCTCCAAGCCCTAAACCCTAGCTCCCAGCCCTAAACCCTAGCACTACACCCCAATTCCACACTCGGAGTCCTAATCCCGAGCCCTAAAATTTTCCGCCTAGCCCTAAGCCCTAATGCTGAGCCCTAAACCCTAGCTCCAAGCCCTAAACCCTAGCTCCAAGCCCTAAACCCTAGCTCCTAGCACTGCATCCCAATTCCTCACTCACAGCCCTAAACCAGAGCCCTAAACCCTTACACCTAGCCTTAAACCCTAATGCTGAGCCCTAAACCCTAGCTCCAATCCCTAACCCCAAGATCCCAAACCTAAACCCTAGCTCCCAGCCCTAAACCCTAGCTCTACACAGTAAACCCGCGTTCTGAGCCTTAAACCCGTGACCTACATCCTAACGCCTAAACCCTAAACCCTAAACCCTAACTCCACGCCCTAAACCCGAGCTCCCAGCCCTAAACCCTAGCACTACACCCCAAATCCACACTCAGAGTCCTAATCCCGAGCCCTAAAATTTTCCGCCTAGCCCTAAGCCCTAATGCTGAGCCCTAAACCCTAGCTCCAAGCCCTAAACCCTAGCTCCAAGCCCTAAACCCTAGCTCCTAGCACTGCATCCCAATTCCTCACTCACAGCCTTAAACCAGAGCCCTAAACCCTTACACCTAGCCTTAAACCCTAATGCTGAGCCCTAAACCCTAGCTCCAATCCCTAACCCCAAGTTCCCAAACCTAAACCCCAGCTCCCAGCCCTAATCCCTAGCTCTACACAGTAAACCCGCGTTCTGAGCCTTAAACCCGTGACCTACATCCTAACGCCTAAATCCTAAACCCTAACTCCACGCCCTAAACCCTAGCTCCCAGCCCTATACCCTAGCTCTACACCCCAATTCCACACTCAGGTTCTTAAACCCAAGCCCTATACCCTTACGCCTAGCCCTAAACCCTAATGCAAAGCCCTAAACCCTAGCTCCATAACCCAAACCCTAGCTCCAAGCCCTAAACCCTAGCTCCCAGCCCTAAACCCTAGCACTACACCCCAATTCCACACTCGGAGTCCTAATCCCGAGCCCTAAAATTTTCCGCCTAGCCCTAAGCCCTAATGCTGAGCCCTAAACCCTAGCTCCAAGCCCTAAACCCTAGCTCCAAGCCCTAAACCCTAGCTCCTAGCACTGCATCCCAATTCCTCACTCACAGCCCTAAACCAGAGCCCTAAACCCTTACACCTAGCCTTAAACCCTAATGCTGAGCCCTAAACCCTAGCTCCAATCCCTAACCCCAAGATCCCAAACCTAAACCCTAGCTCCCAGCCCTAAACCCTAGCTCTACACAGTAAACCCGCGTTCTGAGCCTTAAACCCGTGACCTACATCCTAACGCCTAAACCCTAAACCCTAAACCCTAACTCCACGCCCTAAACCCGAGCTCCCAGCCCTAAACCCTAGCACTACACCCCAAATCCACACTCAGAGTCCTAATCCCGAGCCCTAAAATTTTCCGCCTAGCCCTAAGCCCTAATGCTGAGCCCTAAACCCTAGCTCCAAGCCCTAAACCCTAGCTCCAAGCCCTAAACCCTAGCTCCTAGCACTGCATCCCAATTCCTCACTCACAGCCTTAAACCAGAGCCCTAAACCCTTACACCTAGCCTTAAACCCTAATGCTGAGCCCTAAACCCTAGCTCCAATCCCTAACCCCAAGTTCCCAAACCTAAACCCCAGCTCCCAGCCCTAATCCCTAGCTCTACACAGTAAACCCGCGTTCTGAGCCTTAAACCCGTGACCTACATCCTAACGCCTAAATCCTAAACCCTAACTCCACGCCCTAAACCCTAGCTCCCAGCCCTATACCCTAGCTCTACACCCCAATTCCACACTCAGGTTCTTAAACCCAAGCCCTATACCCTTACGCCTAGCCCTAAACCCTAATGCAAAGCCCTAAACCCTAGCTCCATAACCCAAACCCTAGCTCCAAGCCCTAAACCCTAGCTCCCAGCCCTAAACCCTAGCACTACACCCCAATTCCACACTCGGAGTCCTAATCCCGAGCCCTAAAATTTTCCGCCTAGCCCTAAGCCCTAATGCTGAGCCCTAAACCCTAGCTCCAAGCCCTAAACCCTAGCTCCAAGCCCTAAACCCTAGCTCCTAGCACTGCATCCCAATTCCTCACTCACAGCCCTAAACCAGAGCCCTAAACCCTTACACCTAGCCTTAAACCCTAATGCTGAGCCCTAAACCCTAGCTCCAATCCCTAACCCCAAGATCCCAAACCTAAACCCTAGCTCCCAGCCCTAAACCCTAGCTCTACACAGTAAACCCGCGTTCTGAGCCTTAAACCCGTGACCTACATCCTAACGCCTAAACCCTAAACCCTAAACCCTAACTCCACGCCCTAAACCCAAGCTCCCAGCCCTAAACCCTAGCACTACACCCCAAATCCACACTCAGAGTCCTAATCCCGAGCCCTAAAATTTTCCGCCTAGCCCTAAGCCCTAATGCTGAGCCCTAAACCCTAGCTCCAAGCCCTAAACCCTAGCTCCAAGCCCTAAACCCTAGCTCCTAGCACTGCATCCCAATTCCTCACTCACAGCCTTAAACCAGAGCCCTAAACCCTTACACCTAGCCTTAAACCCTAATGCTGAGCCCTAAACCCTAGCTCCAATCCCTAACCCCAAGTTCCCAAACCTAAACCCCAGCTCCCAGCCCTAATCCCTAGCTCTACACAGTAAACCCGCGTTCTGAGCCTTAAACCCGTGACCTACATCCTAACGCCTAAATCCTAAACCCTAACTCCACGCCCTAAACCCTAGCTCCCAGCCCTATACCCTAGCTCTACACCCCAATTCCACACTCAGGTTCTTAAACCCAAGCCCTATACCCTTACGCCTAGCCCTAAACCCTAATGCAAAGCCCTAAACCCTAGCTCCATAACCCAAACCCTAGCTCCAAGCCCTAAACCCTAGCTCCCAGCCCTAAACCCTAGCACTACACCCCAATTCCACACTCGGAGTCCTAATCCCGAGCCCTAAAATTTTCCGCCTAGCCCTAAGCCCTAATGCTGAGCCCTAAACCCTAGCTCCAAGCCCTAAACCCTAGCTCCAAGCCCTAAACCCTAGCTCCTAGCACTGCATCCCAATTCCTCACTCACAGCCCTAAACCAGAGCCCTAAACCCTTACACCTAGCCTTAAACCCTAATGCTGAGCCCTAAACCCTAGCTCCAATCCCTAACCCCAAGATCCCAAACCTAAACCCTAGCTCCCAGCCCTAAACCCTAGCTCTACACAGTAAACCCGCGTTCTGAGCCTTAAACCCGTGACCTACATCCTAACGCCTAAACCCTAAACCCTAAACCCTAACTCCACGCCCTAAACCCGAGCTCCCAGCCCTAAACCCTAGCACTACACCCCAAATCCACACTCAGAGTCCTAATCCCGAGCCCTAAAATTTTCCGCCTAGCCCTAAGCCCTAATGCTGAGCCCTAAACCCTAGCTCCAAGCCCTAAACCCTAGCTCCAAGCCCTAAACCCTAGCTCCTAGCACTGCATCCCAATTCCTCACTCACAGCCTTAAACCAGAGCCCTAAACCCTTACACCTAGCCTTAAACCCTAATGCTGAGCCCTAAACCCTAGCTCCAATCCCTAACCCCAAGTTCCCAAACCTAAACCCCAGCTCCCAGCCCTAATCCCTAGCTCTACACAGTAAACCCGCGTTCTGAGCCTTAAACCCGTGACCTACATCCTAACGCCTAAATCCTAAACCCTAACTCCACGCCCTAAACCCTAGCTCCCAGCCCTATACCCTAGCTCTACACCCCAATTCCACACTCAGGTTCTTAAACCCAAGCCCTATACCCTTACGCCTAGCCCTAAACCCTAATGCAAAGCCCTAAACCCTAGCTCCATAACCCAAACCCTAGCTCCAAGCCCTAAACCCTAGCTCCCAGCCCTAAACCCTAGCACTACACCCCAATTCCACACTCGGAGTCCTAATCCCGAGCCCTAAAATTTTCCGCCTAGCCCTAAGCCCTAATGCTGAGCCCTAAACCCTAGCTCCAAGCCCTAAACCCTAGCTCCAAGCCCTAAACCCTAGCTCCTAGCACTGCATCCCAATTCCTCACTCACAGCCCTAAACCAGAGCCCTAAACCCTTACACCTAGCCTTAAACCCTAATGCTGAGCCCTAAACCCTAGCTCCAATCCCTAACCCCAAGATCCCAAACCTAAACCCTAGCTCCCAGCCCTAAACCCTAGCTCTACACAGTAAACCCGCGTTCTGAGCCTTAAACCCGTGACCTACATCCTAACGCCTAAACCCTAAACCCTAAACCCTAACTCCACGCCCTAAACCCGAGCTCCCAGCCCTAAACCCTAGCACTACACCCCAAATCCACACTCAGAGTCCTAATCCCGAGCCCTAAAATTTTCCGCCTAGCCCTAAGCCCTAATGCTGAGCCCTAAACCCTAGCTCCAAGCCCTAAACCCTAGCTCCAAGCCCTAAACCCTAGCTCCTAGCACTGCATCCCAATTCCTCACTCACAGCCTTAAACCAGAGCCCTAAACCCTTACACCTAGCCTTAAACCCTAATGCTGAGCCCTAAACCCTAGCTCCAATCCCTAACCCCAAGTTCCCAAACCTAAACCCCAGCTCCCAGCCCTAATCCCTAGCTCTACACAGTAAACCCGCGTTCTGAGCCTTAAACCCGTGACCTACATCCTAACGCCTAAATCCTAAACCCTAACTCCACGCCCTAAACCCTAGCTCCCAGCCCTATACCCTAGCTCTACACCCCAATTCCACACTCAGGTTCTTAAACCCAAGCCCTATACCCTTACGCCTAGCCCTAAACCCTAATGCAAAGCCCTAAACCCTAGCTCCATAACCCAAACCCTAGCTCCAAGCCCTAAACCCTAGCTCCCAGCCCTAAACCCTAGCACTACACCCCAATTCCACACTCGGAGTCCTAATCCCGAGCCCTAAAATTTTCCGCCTAGCCCTAAGCCCTAATGCTGAGCCCTAAACCCTAGCTCCAAGCCCTAAACCCTAGCTCCAAGCCCTAAACCCTAGCTCCTAGCACTGCATCCCAATTCCTCACTCACAGCCCTAAACCAGAGCCCTAAACCCTTACACCTAGCCTTAAACCCTAATGCTGAGCCCTAAACCCTAGCTCCAATCCCTAACCCCAAGATCCCAAACCTAAACCCTAGCTCCCAGCCCTAAACCCTAGCTCTACACAGTAAACCCGCGTTCTGAGCCTTAAACCCGTGACCTACATCCTAACGCCTAAACCCTAAACCCTAAACCCTAACTCCACGCCCTAAACCCGAGCTCCCAGCCCTAAACCCTAGCACTACACCCCAAATCCACACTCAGAGTCCTAATCCCGAGCCCTAAAATTTTCCGCCTAGCCCTAAGCCCTAATGCTGAGCCCTAAACCCTAGCTCCAAGCCCTAAACCCTAGCTCCAAGCCCTAAACCCTAGCTCCTAGCACTGCATCCCAATTCCTCACTCACAGCCTTAAACCAGAGCCCTAAACCCTTACACCTAGCCTTAAACCCTAATGCTGAGCCCTAAACCCTAGCTCCAATCCCTAACCCCAAGTTCCCAAACCTAAACCCCAGCTCCCAGCCCTAATCCCTAGCTCTACACAGTAAACCCGCGTTCTGAGCCTTAAACCCGTGACCTACATCCTAACGCCTAAATCCTAAACCCTAACTCCACGCCCTAAACCCTAGCTCCCAGCCCTATACCCTAGCTCTACACCCCAATTCCACACTCAGGTTCTTAAACCCAAGCCCTATACCCTTACGCCTAGCCCTAAACCCTAATGCAAAGCCCTAAACCCTAGCTCCATAACCCAAACCCTAGCTCCAAGCCCTAAACCCTAGCTCCCAGCCCTAAACCCTAGCACTACACCCCAATTCCACACTCGGAGTCCTAATCCCGAGCCCTAAAATTTTCCGCCTAGCCCTAAGCCCTAATGCTGAGCCCTAAACCCTAGCTCCAAGCCCTAAACCCTAGCTCCAAGCCCTAAACCCTAGCTCCTAGCACTGCATCCCAATTCCTCACTCACAGCCCTAAACCAGAGCCCTAAACCCTTACACCTAGCCTTAAACCCTAATGCTGAGCCCTAAACCCTAGCTCCAATCCCTAACCCCAAGATCCCAAACCTAAACCCTAGCTCCCAGCCCTAAACCCTAGCTCTACACAGTAAACCCGCGTTCTGAGCCTTAAACCCGTGACCTACATCCTAACGCCTAAACCCTAAACCCTAAACCCTAACTCCACGCCCTAAACCCGAGCTCCCAGCCCTAAACCCTAGCACTACACCCCAAATCCACACTCAGAGTCCTAATCCCGAGCCCTAAAATTTTCCGCCTAGCCCTAAGCCCTAATGCTGAGCCCTAAACCCTAGCTCCAAGCCCTAAACCCTAGCTCCAAGCCCTAAACCCTAGCTCCTAGCACTGCATCCCAATTCCTCACTCACAGCCTTAAACCAGAGCCCTAAACCCTTACACCTAGCCTTAAACCCTAATGCTGAGCCCTAAACCCTAGCTCCAATCCCTAACCCCAAGTTCCCAAACCTAAACCCCAGCTCCCAGCCCTAATCCCTAGCTCTACACAGTAAACCCGCGTTCTGAGCCTTAAACCCGTGACCTACATCCTAACGCCTAAATCCTAAACCCTAACTCCACGCCCTAAACCCTAGCTCCCAGCCCTATACCCTAGCTCTACACCCCAATTCCACACTCAGGTTCTTAAACCCAAGCCCTATACCCTTACGCCTAGCCCTAAACCCTAATGCAAAGCCCTAAACCCTAGCTCCATAACCCAAACCCTAGCTCCAAGCCCTAAACCCTAGCTCCCAGCCCTAAACCCTAGCACTACACCCCAATTCCACACTCGGAGTCCTAATCCCGAGCCCTAAAATTTTCCGCCTAGCCCTAAGCCCTAATGCTGAGCCCTAAACCCTAGCTCCAAGCCCTAAACCCTAGCTCCAAGCCCTAAACCCTAGCTCCTAGCACTGCATCCCAATTCCTCACTCACAGCCCTAAACCAGAGCCCTAAACCCTTACACCTAGCCTTAAACCCTAATGCTGAGCCCTAAACCCTAGCTCCAATCCCTAACCCCAAGATCCCAAACCTAAACCCTAGCTCCCAGCCCTAAACCCTAGCTCTACACAGTAAACCCGCGTTCTGAGCCTTAAACCCGTGACCTACATCCTAACGCCTAAACCCTAAACCCTAAACCCTAACTCCACGCCCTAAACCCGAGCTCCCAGCCCTAAACCCTAGCACTACACCCCAAATCCACACTCAGAGTCCTAATCCCGAGCCCTAAAATTTTCCGCCTAGCCCTAAGCCCTAATGCTGAGCCCTAAACCCTAGCTCCAAGCCCTAAACCCTAGCTCCAAGCCCTAAACCCTAGCTCCTAGCACTGCATCCCAATTCCTCACTCACAGCCTTAAACCAGAGCCCTAAACCCTTACACCTAGCCTTAAACCCTAATGCTGAGCCCTAAACCCTAGCTCCAATCCCTAACCCCAAGTTCCCAAACCTAAACCCCAGCTCCCAGCCCTAATCCCTAGCTCTACACAGTAAACCCGCGTTCTGAGCCTTAAACCCGTGACCTACATCCTAACGCCTAAATCCTAAACCCTAACTCCACGCCCTAAACCCTAGCTCCCAGCCCTATACCCTAGCTCTACACCCCAATTCCACACTCAGGTTCTTAAACCCAAGCCCTATACCCTTACGCCTAGCCCTAAACCCTAATGCAAAGCCCTAAACCCTAGCTCCATAACCCAAACCCTAGCTCCAAGCCCTAAACCCTAGCTCCCAGCCCTAAACCCTAGCACTACACCCCAATTCCACACTCGGAGTCCTAATCCCGAGCCCTAAAATTTTCCGCCTAGCCCTAAGCCCTAATGCTGAGCCCTAAACCCTAGCTCCAAGCCCTAAACCCTAGCTCCAAGCCCTAAACCCTAGCTCCTAGCACTGCATCCCAATTCCTCACTCACAGCCCTAAACCAGAGCCCTAAACCCTTACACCTAGCCTTAAACCCTAATGCTGAGCCCTAAACCCTAGCTCCAATCCCTAACCCCAAGATCCCAAACCTAAACCCTAGCTCCCAGCCCTAAACCCTAGCTCTACACAGTAAACCCGCGTTCTGAGCCTTAAACCCGTGACCTACATCCTAACGCCTAAACCCTAAACCCTAAACCCTAACTCCACGCCCTAAACCCGAGCTCCCAGCCCTAAACCCTAGCACTACACCCCAAATCCACACTCAGAGTCCTAATCCCGAGCCCTAAAATTTTCCGCCTAGCCCTAAGCCCTAATGCTGAGCCCTAAACCCTAGCTCCAAGCCCTAAACCCTAGCTCCAAGCCCTAAACCCTAGCTCCTAGCACTGCATCCCAATTCCTCACTCACAGCCTTAAACCAGAGCCCTAAACCCTTACACCTAGCCTTAAACCCTAATGCTGAGCCCTAAACCCTAGCTCCAATCCCTAACCCCAAGTTCCCAAACCTAAACCCCAGCTCCCAGCCCTAATCCCTAGCTCTACACAGTAAACCCGCGTTCTGAGCCTTAAACCCGTGACCTACATCCTAACGCCTAAATCCTAAACCCTAACTCCACGCCCTAAACCCTAGCTCCCAGCCCTATACCCTAGCTCTACACCCCAATTCCACACTCAGGTTCTTAAACCCAAGCCCTATACCCTTACGCCTAGCCCTAAACCCTAATGCAAAGCCCTAAACCCTAGCTCCATAACCCAAACCCTAGCTCCAAGCCCTAAACCCTAGCTCCCAGCCCTAAACCCTAGCACTACACCCCAATTCCACACTCGGAGTCCTAATCCCGAGCCCTAAAATTTTCCGCCTAGCCCTAAGCCCTAATGCTGAGCCCTAAACCCTAGCTCCAAGCCCTAAACCCTAGCTCCAAGCCCTAAACCCTAGCTCCTAGCACTGCATCCCAATTCCTCACTCACAGCCCTAAACCAGAGCCCTAAACCCTTACACCTAGCCTTAAACCCTAATGCTGAGCCCTAAACCCTAGCTCCAATCCCTAACCCCAAGATCCCAAACCTAAACCCTAGCTCCCAGCCCTAAACCCTAGCTCTACACAGTAAACCCGCGTTCTGAGCCTTAAACCCGTGACCTACATCCTAACGCCTAAACCCTAAACCCTAAACCCTAACTCCACGCCCTAAACCCGAGCTCCCAGCCCTAAACCCTAGCACTACACCCCAAATCCACACTCAGAGTCCTAATCCCGAGCCCTAAAATTTTCCGCCTAGCCCTAAGCCCTAATGCTGAGCCCTAAACCCTAGCTCCAAGCCCTAAACCCTAGCTCCAAGCCCTAAACCCTAGCTCCTAGCACTGCATCCCAATTCCTCACTCACAGCCTTAAACCAGAGCCCTAAACCCTTACACCTAGCCTTAAACCCTAATGCTGAGCCCTAAACCCTAGCTCCAATCCCTAACCCCAAGTTCCCAAACCTAAACCCCAGCTCCCAGCCCTAATCCCTAGCTCTACACAGTAAACCCGCGTTCTGAGCCTTAAACCCGTGACCTACATCCTAACGCCTAAATCCTAAACCCTAACTCCACGCCCTAAACCCTAGCTCCCAGCCCTATACCCTAGCTCTACACCCCAATTCCACACTCAGGTTCTTAAACCCAAGCCCTATACCCTTACGCCTAGCCCTAAACCCTAATGCAAAGCCCTAAACCCTAGCTCCATAACCCAAACCCTAGCTCCAAGCCCTAAACCCTAGCTCCCAGCCCTAAACCCTAGCACTACACCCCAATTCCACACTCGGAGTCCTAATCCCGAGCCCTAAAATTTTCCGCCTAGCCCTAAGCCCTAATGCTGAGCCCTAAACCCTAGCTCCAAGCCCTAAACCCTAGCTCCAAGCCCTAAACCCTAGCTCCTAGCACTGCATCCCAATTCCTCACTCACAGCCCTAAACCAGAGCCCTAAACCCTTACACCTAGCCTTAAACCCTAATGCTGAGCCCTAAACCCTAGCTCCAATCCCTAACCCCAAGATCCCAAACCTAAACCCTAGCTCCCAGCCCTAAACCCTAGCTCTACACAGTAAACCCGCGTTCTGAGCCTTAAACCCGTGACCTACATCCTAACGCCTAAACCCTAAACCCTAAACCCTAACTCCACGCCCTAAACCCGAGCTCCCAGCCCTAAACCCTAGCACTACACCCCAAATCCACACTCAGAGTCCTAATCCCGAGCCCTAAAATTTTCCGCCTAGCCCTAAGCCCTAATGCTGAGCCCTAAACCCTAGCTCCAAGCCCTAAACCCTAGCTCCAAGCCCTAAACCCTAGCTCCTAGCACTGCATCCCAATTCCTCACTCACAGCCTTAAACCAGAGCCCTAAACCCTTACACCTAGCCTTAAACCCTAATGCTGAGCCCTAAACCCTAGCTCCAATCCCTAACCCCAAGTTCCCAAACCTAAACCCCAGCTCCCAGCCCTAATCCCTAGCTCTACACAGTAAACCCGCGTTCTGAGCCTTAAACCCGTGACCTACATCCTAACGCCTAAATCCTAAACCCTAACTCCACGCCCTAAACCCTAGCTCCCAGCCCTATACCCTAGCTCTACACCCCAATTCCACACTCAGGTTCTTAAACCCAAGCCCTATACCCTTACGCCTAGCCCTAAACCCTAATGCAAAGCCCTAAACCCTAGCTCCATAACCCAAACCCTAGCTCCAAGCCCTAAACCCTAGCTCCCAGCCCTAAACCCTAGCACTACACCCCAATTCCACACTCGGAGTCCTAATCCCGAGCCCTAAAATTTTCCGCCTAGCCCTAAGCCCTAATGCTGAGCCCTAAACCCTAGCTCCAAGCCCTAAACCCTAGCTCCAAGCCCTAAACCCTAGCTCCTAGCACTGCATCCCAATTCCTCACTCACAGCCCTAAACCAGAGCCCTAAACCCTTACACCTAGCCTTAAACCCTAATGCTGAGCCCTAAACCCTAGCTCCAATCCCTAACCCCAAGATCCCAAACCTAAACCCTAGCTCCCAGCCCTAAACCCTAGCTCTACACAGTAAACCCGCGTTCTGAGCCTTAAACCCGTGACCTACATCCTAACGCCTAAACCCTAAACCCTAAACCCTAACTCCACGCCCTAAACCCGAGCTCCCAGCCCTAAACCCTAGCACTACACCCCAAATCCACACTCAGAGTCCTAATCCCGAGCCCTAAAATTTTCCGCCTAGCCCTAAGCCCTAATGCTGAGCCCTAAACCCTAGCTCCAAGCCCTAAACCCTAGCTCCAAGCCCTAAACCCTAGCTCCTAGCACTGCATCCCAATTCCTCACTCACAGCCTTAAACCAGAGCCCTAAACCCTTACACCTAGCCTTAAACCCTAATGCTGAGCCCTAAACCCTAGCTCCAATCCCTAACCCCAAGATCCCAAACCTAAACCCTAGCTCCCAGCCCTAAACCCTAGCTCTACACAGTAAACCCGCGTTCTGAGCCTTAAACCCGTGACCTACATCCTAACGCCTAAACCCTAAACCCTAAACCCTAACTCCACGCCCTAAACCCGAGCTCCCAGCCCTAAACCCTAGCACTACACCCCAAATCCACACTCAGAGTCCTAATCCCGAGCCCTAAAATTTTCCGCCTAGCCCTAAGCCCTAATGCTGAGCCCTAAACCCTAGCTCCAAGCCCTAAACCCTAGCTCCAAGCCCTAAACCCTAGCTCCTAGCACTGCATCCCAATTCCTCACTCACAGCCTTAAACCAGAGCCCTAAACCCTTACACCTAGCCTTAAACCCTAATGCTGAGCCCTAAACCCTAGCTCCAATCCCTAACCCCAAGTTCCCAAACCTAAACCCCAGCTCCCAGCCCTAATCCCTAGCTCTACACAGTAAACCCGCGTTCTGAGCCTTAAACCCGTGACCTACATCCTAACGCCTAAATCCTAAACCCTAACTCCACGCCCTAAACCCTAGCTCCCAGCCCTATACCCTAGCTCTACACCCCAATTCCACACTCAGGTTCTTAAACCCAAGCCCTATACCCTTACGCCTAGCCCTAAACCCTAATGCAAAGCCCTAAACCCTAGCTCCATAACCCAAACCCTAGCTCCAAGCCCTAAACCCTAGCTCCCAGCCCTAAACCCTAGCACTACACCCCAATTCCACACTCGGAGTCCTAATCCCGAGCCCTAAAATTTTCCGCCTAGCCCTAAGCCCTAATGCTGAGCCCTAAACCCTAGCTCCAAGCCCTAAACCCTAGCTCCAAGCCCTAAACCCTAGCTCCTAGCACTGCATCCCAATTCCTCACTCACAGCCCTAAACCAGAGCCCTAAACCCTTACACCTAGCCTTAAACCCTAATGCTGAGCCCTAAACCCTAGCTCCAATCCCTAACCCCAAGATCCCAAACCTAAACCCTAGCTCCCAGCCCTAAACCCTAGCTCTACACAGTAAACCCGCGTTCTGAGCCTTAAACCCGTGACCTACATCCTAACGCCTAAACCCTAAACCCTAAACCCTAACTCCACGCCCTAAACCCGAGCTCCCAGCCCTAAACCCTAGCACTACACCCCAAATCCACACTCAGAGTCCTAATCCCGAGCCCTAAAATTTTCCGCCTAGCCCTAAGCCCTAATGCTGAGCCCTAAACCCTAGCTCCAAGCCCTAAACCCTAGCTCCAAGCCCTAAACCCTAGCTCCTAGCACTGCATCCCAATTCCTCACTCACAGCCTTAAACCAGAGCCCTAAACCCTTACACCTAGCCTTAAACCCTAATGCTGAGCCCTAAACCCTAGCTCCAATCCCTAACCCCAAGTTCCCAAACCTAAACCCCAGCTCCCAGCCCTAATCCCTAGCTCTACACAGTAAACCCGCGTTCTGAGCCTTAAACCCGTGACCTACATCCTAACGCCTAAATCCTAAACCCTAACTCCACGCCCTAAACCCTAGCTCCCAGCCCTATACCCTAGCTCTACACCCCAATTCCACACTCAGGTTCTTAAACCCAAGCCCTATACCCTTACGCCTAGCCCTAAACCCTAATGCAAAGCCCTAAACCCTAGCTCCATAACCCAAACCCTAGCTCCAAGCCCTAAACCCTAGCTCCCAGCCCTAAACCCTAGCACTACACCCCAATTCCACACTCGGAGTCCTAATCCCGAGCCCTAAAATTTTCCGCCTAGCCCTAAGCCCTAATGCTGAGCCCTAAACCCTAGCTCCAAGCCCTAAACCCTAGCTCCAAGCCCTAAACCCTAGCTCCAAGCCCTAAACCCTAGCTCCTAGCACTGCATCCCAATTCCTCACTCACAGCCCTAAACCAGAGCCCTAAACCCTTACACCTAGCCTTAAACCCTAATGCTGAGCCCTAAACCCTAGCTCCAATCCCTAACCCCAAGTTCCCAAACCTAAACCCCAGCTCCCAGCCCTAATCCCTAGCTCTACACAGTAAACCCGCGTTCTGAGCCTTAAACCCGTGACCTACATCCTAACGCCTAAATCCTAAACCCTAACTCCACGCCCTAAACCCTAGCTCCCAGCCCTATACCCTAGCTCTACACCCCAATTCCACACTCAGGTTCTTAAACCCAAGCCCTAAACCCTTACACCTAGCCTTAAACCCTAATGCTGAGCCCTAAACCCTAGCTCCAATCCCTAACCCCAAGATCCCAAACCTAAACCCTAGCTCCCAGCCCTAAACCCTAGCTCTACACAGTAAACCCGCGTTCTGAGCCTTAAACCCGTGACCTACATCCTAACGCCTAAACCCTAAACCCTAAACCCTAACTCCACGCCCTAAACCCAAGCTCCCAGCCCTAAACCCTAGCACTACACCCCAAATCCACACTCAGAGTCCTAATCCCGAGCCCTAAAATTTTCCGCCTAGCCCTAAGCCCTAATGCTGAGCCCTAAACCCTAGCTCCAAGCCCTAAACCCTAGCTCCAAGCCCTAAACCCTAGCTCCTAGCACTGCATCCCAATTCCTCACTCACAGCCTTAAACCAGAGCCCTAAACCCTTACACCTAGCCTTAAACCCTAATGCTGAGCCCTAAACCCTAGCTCCAATCCCTAACCCCAAGTTCCCAAACCTAAACCCCAGCTCCCAGCCCTAATCCCTAGCTCTACACAGTAAACCCGCGTTCTGAGCCTTAAACCCGTGACCTACATCCTAACGCCTAAATCCTAAACCCTAACTCCACGCCCTAAACCCTAGCTCCCAGCCCTATACCCTAGCTCTACACCCCAATTCCACACTCAGGTTCTTAAACCCAAGCCCTATACCCTTACGCCTAGCCCTAAACCCTAATGCAAAGCCCTAAACCCTAGCTCCATAACCCAAACCCTAGCTCCAAGCCCTAAACCCTAGCTCCCAGCCCTAAACCCTAGCACTACACCCCAATTCCACACTCGGAGTCCTAATCCCGAGCCCTAAAATTTTCCGCCTAGCCCTAAGCCCTAATGCTGAGCCCTAAACCCTAGCTCCAAGCCCTAAACCCTAGCTCCAAGCCCTAAACCCTAGCTCCAAGCCCTAAACCCTAGCTCCTAGCACTGCATCCCAATTCCTCACTCACAGCCCTAAACCAGAGCCCTAAACCCTTACACCTAGCCTTAAACCCTAATGCTGAGCCCTAAACCCTAGCTCCAATCCCTAACCCCAAGATCCCAAACCTAAACCCTAGCTCCCAGCCCTAAACCCTAGCTCTACACAGTAAACCCGCGTTCTGAGCCTTAAACCCGTGACCTACATCCTAACGCCTAAACCCTAAACCCTAAACCCTAACTCCACGCCCTAAACCCAAGCTCCCAGCCCTAAACCCTAGCACTACACCCCAAATCCACACTCAGAGTCCTAATCCCGAGCCCTAAAATTTTCCGCCTAGCCCTAAGCCCTAATGCTGAGCCCTAAACCCTAGCTCCAAGCCCTAAACCCTAGCTCCAAGCCCTAAACCCTAGCTCCTAGCACTGCATCCCAATTCCTCACTCACAGCCTTAAACCAGAGCCCTAAACCCTTACACCTAGCCTTAAACCCTAATGCTGAGCCCTAAACCCTAGCTCCAATCCCTAACCCCAAGTTCCCAAACCTAAACCCCAGCTCCCAGCCCTAATCCCTAGCTCTACACAGTAAACCCGCGTTCTGAGCCTTAAACCCGTGACCTACATCCTAACGCCTAAATCCTAAACCCTAACTCCACGCCCTAAACCCTAGCTCCCAGCCCTATACCCTAGCTCTACACCCCAATTCCACACTCAGGTTCTTAAACCCAAGCCCTATACCCTTACGCCTAGCCCTAAACCCTAATGCAAAGCCCTAAACCCTAGCTCCATAACCCAAACCCTAGCTCCAAGCCCTAAACCCTAGCTCCCAGCCCTAAACCCTAGCACTACACCCCAATTCCACACTCGGAGTCCTAATCCCGAGCCCTAAAATTTTCCGCCTAGCCCTAAGCCCTAATGCTGAGCCCTAAACCCTAGCTCCAAGCCCTAAACCCTAGCTCCAAGCCCTAAACCCTAGCTCCTAGCACTGCATCCCAATTCCTCACTCACAGCCCTAAACCAGAGCCCTAAACCCTTACACCTAGCCTTAAACCCTAATGCTGAGCCCTAAACCCTAGCTCCAATCCCTAACCCCAAGTTCCCAAACCTAAACCCCAGCTCCCAGCCCTAATCCCTAGCTCTACACAGTAAACCCGCGTTCTGAGCCTTAAACCCGTGACCTACATCCTAACGCCTAAATCCTAAACCCTAACTCCACGCCCTAAACCCTAGCTCCCAGCCCTATACCCTAGCTCTACACCCCAATTCCACACTCAGGTTCTTAAACCCAAGCCCTATACCCTTACGCCTAGCCCTAAACCCTAATGCAAAGCCCTAAACCCTAGCTCCATAACCCAAACCCTAGCTCCAAGCCCTAAACCCTAGCTCCCAGCCCTAAACCCTAGCACTACACCCCAATTCCACACTCGGAGTCCTAATCCCGAGCCCTAAAATTTTCCGCCTAGCCCTAAGCCCTAATGCTGAGCCCTAAACCCTAGCTCCAAGCCCTAAACCCTAGCTCCAAGCCCTAAACCCTAGCTCCTAGCACTGCATCCCAATTCCTCACTCACAGCCCTAAACCAGAGCCCTAAACCCTTACACCTAGCCTTAAACCCTAATGCTGAGCCCTAAACCCTAGCTCCAATCCCTAACCCCAAGTTCCCAAACCTAAACCCCAGCTCCCAGCCCTAATCCCTAGCTCTACACAGTAAACCCGCGTTCTGAGCCTTAAACCCGTGACCTACATCCTAACGCCTAAATCCTAAACCCTAACTCCACGCCCTAAACCCTAGCTCCCAGCCCTATACCCTAGCTCTACACCCCAATTCCACACTCAGGTTCTTAAACCCAAGCCCTATACCCTTACGCCTAGCCCTAAACCCTAATGCAAAGCCCTAAACCCTAGCTCCATAACCCAAACCCTAGCTCCAAGCCCTAAACCCTAGCTCCCAGCCCTAAACCCTAGCACTACACCCCAATTCCACACTCGGAGTCCTAATCCCGAGCCCTAAAATTTTCCGCCTAGCCCTAAGCCCTAATGCTGAGCCCTAAACCCTAGCTCCAAGCCCTAAACCCTAGCTCCAAGCCCTAAACCCTAGCTCCAAGCCCTAAACCCTAGCTCCTAGCACTGCATCCCAATTCCTCACTCACAGCCCTAAACCAGAGCCCTAAACCCTTACACCTAGCCTTAAACCCTAATGCTGAGCCCTAAACCCTAGCTCCAATCCCTAACCCCAAGATCCCAAACCTAAACCCTAGCTCCCAGCCCTAAACCCTAGCTCTACACAGTAAACCCGCGTTCTGAGCCTTAAACCCGTGACCTACATCCTAACGCCTAAACCCTAAACCCTAAACCCTAACTCCACGCCCTAAACCCAAGCTCCCAGCCCTAAACCCTAGCACTACACCCCAAATCCACACTCAGAGTCCTAATCCCGAGCCCTAAAATTTTCCGCCTAGCCCTAAGCCCTAATGCTGAGCCCTAAACCCTAGCTCCAAGCCCTAAACCCTAGCTCCAAGCCCTAAACCCTAGCTCCTAGCACTGCATCCCAATTCCTCACTCACAGCCTTAAACCAGAGCCCTAAACCCTTACACCTAGCCTTAAACCCTAATGCTGAGCCCTAAACCCTAGCTCCAATCCCTAACCCCAAGTTCCCAAACCTAAACCCCAGCTCCCAGCCCTAATCCCTAGCTCTACACAGTAAACCCGCGTTCTGAGCCTTAAACCCGTGACCTACATCCTAACGCCTAAATCCTAAACCCTAACTCCACGCCCTAAACCCTAGCTCCCAGCCCTATACCCTAGCTCTACACCCCAATTCCACACTCAGGTTCTTAAACCCAAGCCCTATACCCTTACGCCTAGCCCTAAACCCTAATGCAAAGCCCTAAACCCTAGCTCCATAACCCAAACCCTAGCTCCAAGCCCTAAACCCTAGCTCCCAGCCCTAAACCCTAGCACTACACCCCAATTCCACACTCGGAGTCCTAATCCCGAGCCCTAAAATTTTCCGCCTAGCCCTAAGCCCTAATGCTGAGCCCTAAACCCTAGCTCCAAGCCCTAAACCCTAGCTCCAAGCCCTAAACCCTAGCTCCTAGCACTGCATCCCAATTCCTCACTCACAGCCCTAAACCAGAGCCCTAAACCCTTACACCTAGCCTTAAACCCTAATGCTGAGCCCTAAACCCTAGCTCCAATCCCTAACCCCAAGATCCCAAACCTAAACCCTAGCTCCCAGCCCTAAACCCTAGCTCTACACAGTAAACCCGCGTTCTGAGCCTTAAACCCGTGACCTACATCCTAACGCCTAAACCCTAAACCCTAAACCCTAACTCCACGCCCTAAACCCGAGCTCCCAGCCCTAAACCCTAGCACTACACCCCAAATCCACACTCAGAGTCCTAATCCCGAGCCCTAAAATTTTCCGCCTAGCCCTAAGCCCTAATGCTGAGCCCTAAACCCTAGCTCCAAGCCCTAAACCCTAGCTCCAAGCCCTAAACCCTAGCTCCTAGCACTGCATCCCAATTCCTCACTCACAGCCTTAAACCAGAGCCCTAAACCCTTACACCTAGCCTTAAACCCTAATGCTGAGCCCTAAACCCTAGCTCCAATCCCTAACCCCAAGATCCCAAACCTAAACCCTAGCTCCCAGCCCTAATCCCTAGCTCTACACAGTAAACCCGCGTTCTGAGCCTTAAACCCGTGACCTACATCCTAACGCCTAAACCCTAAACCCTAACTCCACGCCCTAAACCCGAGCTCCCAGCCCTAAACCCTAGCACTACACCCCAATTCCACACTCGGAGTCCTAATCCCGAGCCCTAAAATTTTCCGCCTAGCCCTAAGCCCTAATGCTGAGCCCTAAACCCTAGCTCCAAGCCCTAAACCCTAGCTCCAAGCCCTAAACCCTAGCTCCTAGCACTGCATCCCAATTCCTCACTCACAGCCTTAAACCAGAGCCCTAAACCCTTACACCTAGCCTTAAACCCTAATGCTGAGCCCTAAACCCTAGCTCCAATCCCTAACCCCAAGTTCCCAAACCTAAACCCCAGCTCCCAGCCCTAATCCCTAGCTCTACACAGTAAACCCGCGTTCTGAGCCTTAAACCCGTGACCTACATCCTAACGCCTAAACCCTAAACCCTAAACCCTAACTCCACGCCCTAAACCCGAGCT